>NC_056729.1:659371699-659561699 GCF_019279795.1 Protopterus annectens | reverse complement strand
CATATGGTACCAGAGTAAACACATGCAGTCCAGCAGTTAGACCTTTATTTTCATGCTATTATGCTTTTATTTACATACAAACTGTATGAGAATCTTCCTGCCATATTCTCTGGTGTATGCAGCACATGCCTTAAGCAATATAGGTTTTATACAGACAATTAACTTACTACTACTTTTAGATTTATTTCCTATGACAGTACATGCAAGAGTATTACTAACCTGCCTCACATTGCAACTGCTCCAATCTACATCCATGGACTTCCTGGTTCATAGCCTGCTCACTTGCCTCTGTGAAAGACATGAGGAATACTTAGCCATACATTTCCATAGTATACATGAGCTGGCAATTATTAAACAGGTAGTGGCCTTATACTTACTCATGGCTGGGACTTCCCCTGTCCTCCTAGCCTCTTGATTCCACTGATTCAAGAGATTCCCCCTTTCGCCACTTCAGGTCGGCATAGTGATGCCTGACCTGCTCACCAGTTCGAGGTGTACCAGTGGCACTAGTGAGATCATGGGCGAGATGGTCCCAGTCTTCCGCTTTGTATTGGGAACCCTGGTACTGGTCCTGCAGCAGTCTCATGTCTTGGTCTTTCAGAGGGAGTCCTGCCATGACTTGGGACTTCTGGATGCCCCAGCACTGCACCCGAAAGCGCACACCCTCTCCAATTCCAGACATAGTGCCTACAAGGGAAAGCTACAACCAGTTATGAGATGTATTCCTGCCTGTTGGGTTTAAATAGGGCCAGTTTCCCACACTTTGCCATGATTGGACAGTTTTGAAAAGGCTAAGCTATGGGCAAACTTGCTTACCTAAGGTTGGCATTGCTTAAAGGGGTATACCAATGAGCAGATTGAGTTAGCTGACCTACACATTGCTTACACCTCATAAACTGGGCTGTGCAATGCTTAGCATTGCTTAATATTCAAGTTGCATTATATTTGCGTTGTGGCATTGATTTATTATTCATTACATGTTTTATATGTGTTTAGTATCCATGATTCATTTGTACGTACACTGTATGGGGTCCTTGTGCTTATTAGGGGATTTCAACACTTTATTACATTGGCACCTCACATCTGGGCTTAATGCAGTACTCCAGTTCACATATTTATGTCCTGTAGTTGGTTATACAATATACAACTGTATATAGATTCCTTTTGCATGTTCAGTTTATATTTCCTATGTTGAGGTTCTGTTTGGTGATACCTCAATCTTATACACTGCTGTGATGACTTAGTGGTTAACTACTGTAACTATAATGTGCAAGGTCCTCGGTTCAAGACCTGCAAAGGCTGTTTATTTTGTTTCTGGCCAGAACAGTGGCTGATGCATACAGAGTGCTTAAGGCACTTTTAAGCAATTGTAAGTGAGTTTGCGCAAAGGTAAGCAATGCTAACCTCCAGTTAAATATGCTTACAGAGAGTTAGCTTCAGTATTGCTTAACCTGTGTGCGCATTGCTTACCCCCATGCAAACTGGATTAAACCCGCTTACTACTGCTTAAATATGCTTACTCTCGCTTGTTACTGTGTAACTATGCTTACTCTTGCTTACTAGTGCTTACACCCGCTTACCGCCACACCAATTTAGAGTGTGATGTCCAATGGTTTTTGGGCAGGTAGTGGATTTGTTACCTGTATGGAATTATCATTCATTACACATTTCACCTTCCATTTGTATCCCTGATTCCTGTGTACATATACTGTATGGGGCACTTGTGATTATCTGTTGACTTTGCAAAATTATGATAATGATACCTCACATCTGCATTTAATGCAGCACTCCAGTTCACAAATATATGTTATGTCGTAGGTTATGCAACAAAATAAATTGATATACAGTGATATGACATGAAACATGGATTGTAATGGAGTGGGACTCGAACCAGGAATGACTGCTCGTAAGGTGAATTCTCTGCCCAGTACACTATTGTTGTACTGCTTAATTTGCATATATCTTACTTTTTATCCTTTTGTGCCATTTAAGCTGCATTAACCATAGCTAAGTGATGGGCAAACCTGCGCACCTGTGGTTAAATGTAATCTGTTTCATTAAAAAAAGTCTTCATATTTAACTGTTGTAACTATCACTCTTGTACACTTGGGGGGATGTTGCTGGGCGTATGCAAACACCTATGAGTGGTCTCACTCATTCTTACTCCTGCACTGCTGTTCTTGATTGCAGGGGCATGTATATTCTAAGAGTTCTTCTCTCAGACATGCCCCCTGCACTAGTACATGCTCCGTGTCCATTTAGGAGTTCAGGCAGCGCACCTTCATTACCATGCATGGTGCGCTGCCGTCCTGCTCCTTAATGTCCGCTTCTGTGCAGGACTAAGCTAGTCTTGCATAGAAGGATAGTGAATCCAGGGGAAGGCCTTTATGTAGATTAGAAGCCCTTTCTGATATGTTGTGCTGGACATTACTGAGGTGAGGAGACTACATCATCACAGAGGGTAGGTCTGTAGCAGCTACTTTTACATAGAGATATGTGTGTTACAGGCTGTAGCTGCTGCTGCAGGTAATAGGCATAGGCAGAGAGTGTGAACACTTTGGAAGACAACAAGCTGTAGAAGTAACTGTGGGAGCTGTGTCAGCCTTGTTGTAGAGGCAGAGCTAGAGCAAGGGTACCCATTCCACTACAATTAAGGCATGTTTTTAAGGTAAGTATGTTATGCAATGGTATCACCAACAGAGTACTAGGCAAAATTTTTTTTGTGTCCTTGTGCAACATAGGGGAGAAATATAACATCATGTCCACCATTTGGGCAACTGCCAGGCCATGTGTTACAGTCTGGTACTCATTTGGAACATGTATGCTGGCAGTCCTTGTTACAAGCAGGCGCTTCATATGTGTATGTTAGTTGTGCAGCTGTGCTAATCTGCACTGTAAGTATGAAAAGATTATGTGCTGCACTGTGATATTAGTGGGCCTCATTTGCATTACCTGAGTTAAAATCATCTGTGAATGCATATTAATGGATGACCTGACACTTTATGCACTTATAGATCTGCTAGAGGGATATGTGAAGTGTGTTCCTATCTGCAGGCCTGTGACATCAGTGAAAAGCAGACATTTCATTTGAAATGTATTGTGTGGATAAAGAGTGCATGACTCAATCATTAATTGCTGACTTCACTACAATGTAATTTAGATACTACTCACCACTGAATTTGAACTCAGGACTGTGTGTGGCAAAATGTACTACTTCCAAAGTATTTAACAGACTGAGCTACTAAGCTACTGAGTCAGTACTATTGCAGCTGTATTTGCAAGATTTAAGTACACACATACAGGCTGTGACATACTTTTTTACATCCATCATTATGTGCATGGCTTTATATGGATGTATTTCTGCATGAGGGACCCAGTTGAACATGTATTTTGCCAGTAATGCCTTAGCAGGTGAATTTCTAAATGTTGCTGATAAAAGGGGACATTTATCCAGTATTAGGAACCTCGCTTACATCCATTATCCTGTGTTTGGCTTTCTAGTTGTGTACTCTTACACCGGACTCCAAGATAAACTCTCAATTTCTCCATTATTCTTTAAGCAAGTTTCCATGATATGATGTAAAGCGCAGCTCCACTTAAACATGCTTAATGACTGTAACTTGTAATTACTATGTTTTACTTGAACTATCTGTTTTAATTAACAACTGTGTGGCATGGCAGGTTAATGCAGTCATCTGGAGGTGTGATAGTCTTGAGTTCAAAATAGGGGACAGGTGTTTATTATCATTTCAAACACATACATCAATATAGCTTCATTTACTGTCGCTCAAAAAATATATAAAGAAAAAAAAACATGGGGAGATAGGAAAGTGGTGAAATGGGGTGCAAGCAGGGGGAAAACATAGTGAAAGGCAGGTAGATATGTGTAGGAAAGAACCATAGCTATCCATCTCTTGTACAGCAAGAGCTGTGCACTTTGACAGAATTTGCAGATTATTTTGGACTCTCGCCCCCATAGAGAGGGGTGAGGACAACATAATTGCATTGTTAAGCCAATTGGACCAAATTATGTGTGTCCAGTGGACACGTGTGCAAATTGGAGGGCTATGTATGGGACAATATCATTTTTTTGGGGACAAGTGCCAATTTTTTTTAAGGTGAGAGTGGAAGGTTGGGTAAGGGACATAGGTACATGTGGGAGAGGAAATTTGGGTAGGTGAAGAAGCTTTTCCAGACAGACAAGACAGACAAGACAACAGTCAGGGGTGGTGTGTGACAGAAGAGGAGGTAAATACCTTGGATGGGGAGGGTGATGTGGAATCTCAGTCCAATGTGCCACCACAAGGTAGCAGTATGCCTCATATCCCCGTGGGACTGTCAGCATTGCTCTGTTACTGCCCCAAGGGTGGCAGTGGTGGAGGCTGGGCTCCAGGGCAAGCCTGAACCACCAGGTTGGCCATCATGCTCTCCATCTGATACAGGCATCTTCCAAACCCATGCTAGACAATCATGTACACCAAACCCAGCAGTTCATCACAGGTGACAACTCCCCCTTTACCACTGGTCCCAGAGGGGGGCCATACCCATCTTGTGGGGCATTACTACACAACACCACAGGTAGTGCAGGGGTAGTTGAGGGGGCACCAACAGGCTGGGTTCCAGACATGCTGGGTCCCAGTGGCATGGCCAGAGGAGGCAAAGTAGGTGGACCAAGTTTAACCTTGACATGCTGTATAAAGTAATTATAATCATAATTTAAGGTTAGTAACCTTAAAGTAATAACTAAATCAATGCTCATATTAACAGAATGGAACATAATATTTATTAATCTAAATACATATTAGGGTATATTATGTGCAACACAACATTAAGTAACATAACAGTAAGTATGTTAACAGCAAGCCAGTATGAATTAAACCATAAGACCAACAAAACAGTTTAACAAAATATATTAATGTTAAATCATAACAATGAATAACAATAATAAATTAAAGAAGATTAGGGGTGGGGAGAGAGAGAAAACATACCATTAGTGACATCGCAGATGATATCCCTAAAATGACTGGTAATACATATTTCTACAGGTGTGCAGTGTCAGTTGTGAGTACAGTGAATGCAATTCATCTGTAGCTGATGTAGCATGTACATACCTCTCAAGCTGTTAGCATGGGACAGTATGGGCCAAGCACTAACAAATGGAAGTACACAACTACACAAAACTGTTTCACATAATGTGGACTTACAAAACTGCCAAGGTGTTCTGTAAATGGTTTTGAAAATACATTACATTCCAGGTAATCATTTATCTGGTAATCATGAAACAGACAAATTAGGCAGTTGTAATTACATTATAAAAAATCATGACAGTTGAGAGATATGTTTGTGTACATTAAGTACTTTTAAAACCAGGCGAAAGGAAAACAATAAGAGCCGGCAAAAATAGAATAAAATAAAACCGTTTAATGTGAGCCCTTTCAGCAAGGACGTTGCCTCGCCGTCATCAGACAAACGATAAAAACAGTTGAACAGGTTCTCTTTATACTCAATTAAGCTGATTACATCTGTCAGCTTAATTAAGAAACAACGTGTCAAAAACGTAAACATTAAGTACTGCTACAGACATAATATGTTAGTTCAAAGCACAAAGATTACAAACTAATCATAAATAAAAATACAAATGTTATTATGAAAACAAAACAACACTTTTAAACAATTCATAATATGTGAAAGTCCAGCTAGATAAACTTGAATGCACTTATCCCAATGTGCCTATCTAGCTGTCAAAATAGCGTAAAGTTCAAATAAACAGCATTCGAGTATGCACAAATGCCCGCAAGTAAGTGAAATACTTGTTGTTGTGTGCATTTCAAATTCATACTCCTGTTTACATATGTATTTAAAGAGGTTGAATTCATACTATAATATAAAAAACACAAGTAAATAAATTGAATTAATTAACTAATATCAGATGTTGGAAAATAATAAATAGGTATATAAGTAAATGAATAAACCAAGAAATGCATAAGTATTTCATGTACTAAACACTGATTTGTAGGCCCAGTAAATTAAAAGCAATTTAAAATTAACTAAAAACGGTTTAAAGATAGAAAAATATATCAAACAAGTCATCTTTTAAGTGAAAGAAGCTTCAAAATACATTTGATGGATAAACTCTCATTAAGACCTGGGAAAACTTGTGCCCTTGTCTTAATTTGCCAAATAAGCTCGTCTATCTCTAACTGAACTTGCCAGGGTCCCCCTCTGATGTCAACTGGCCTATGTTGCAAGATGGCAAATTTAAAGCAGTGGCCGGGGTGGTCTAAACTATGCTTAGCCAGTGCATTGTTGATATATTTTTTGCCTATGGCATAACAATGTTCATATATCCGTTGTTTTAGTTTCCGTTCGGTTTTGCCAATGTAAAAGGCATTACATTGGTTACACAAAGCTGCGTAGGTGACCCCTTTGATATCACAATTGTATCTAGAATTAATTTTGTATGTCCTGTTGTTAATACAAAGTTGGCTACTGATCATTATGTGTCTACATTGAGGGCAGGCACCACACTTGAACATTCCATTGATCCTGTTTGAACGCAATTTTTTCTTCTCTAAAAGTGATTTCAAATTTTGGCCATGCCTGTAAGTAATTTTAGGCCTGGTACCTAAGGCTTTTGCAACATTTTGTCCCCATTAATGATGTCCCAGTTCTTGTTTAAACCATCCCTAATGAGACAGTAATCTAAGGAGTATGTACAGAGAAAGCTAAACTGATAAGCTTGAATGTTATTGACTATAAAAGTTGCTTCCTGATCAGACAAGCTTGTTTGGTTAAGCAGATTTTCTATTTGGATTTCACATTGAACTATAAGTAAAGGTGTGAAGTGCCCCATGCTCCTTTTATACATTACCTCATTTTTAATATTGGTAACCAAGTTGAGGGGGTAACCCCTATTCATAAACATATTTTGGAGATGCTCACATTCGGAGTTAAAATCAATTTCGTCCGTAATCATTTGAGCAGCCCTAACCATTTGGCCTTTAACAATTGCCCTTTTCTGGTGGTAGGGATGATTGCTTGAAAAGTGCAAAAATGTGTTTGAATATGTTAGTTTTCTGTATATTACACTTTTGTATCTACCGTTGGGTAGATACAAAAAAAAAAAAAAATTTTGTTATACTTTTTACATTATTACATTTGATTGAAATACTTTTGATCAGTCTGTTTTACCTCTGTAATCCTCATGCAATCTATGCGTGTATATTAATCTTACTTTGTTCACCTCTGTAATCTTCATGCAATCTATGTGTTTATATTAATCTTTGTTGTATATGTATTAGGAGCTTTTCTCCCCAGGACTCCATTGAAAATGGGTTCTTCAGGCCCAATGGACTATCTTGGTTAAACAGCTGCAAATAAATAAATAAATAAATAAAAAATATTTGATTAGCTGTATGTCAAGGTAGTTAATGGACGTCTCACCTATATCATAAGTGAACTCCAAAAAGTTTGTAGTCTGAATGATATTGTTAATGAAAGATGGTATAAGAGATATATCTCCCTTCCAAATACAAAACATGTCATCCTGGTACCTTGTGTACCAGGAGACATTATTCTGGAACAGTGGGTCTTTGAACAATGAATTATGTTCCCAAAGGGCCATGATAGCATTCGCAAAACTTCCGCCACAGGGGGACCCCATGACTACTCCAGACTTCTGCAAGTAAAATTGTCCCTCAAATACCATAAAATTGTTGGTCAAAACTATCTCAAGTAGTGTCTCGATTAGGTAAATGGTGTTTCCCTCCACTTTCTTAATAAGCAGAAAGTCTCTAATCCACTCTATACCTACTTGTTGGGGAATGACGGTGTAGAGGTCTTTAATGTCAATTGTGAGAAAACACCCATTTGACTGGTACTCCAACTTACTGATGTTCTTAATAAACCCCCATGAATCCTTACAGATCTGTGGCTCACTTTCAATAAGCAGTTTTAACATGCTATCAATGTATTTAGTGGAACCGTACGTAACTGAACCTCGGCCATCTACTATTGGTCTAAAAGGGGGTGCGTTTTAAGTCTTATGAATTTTTGGAGTGCCAAATAAGGCTGGTGTTTTAGGTGCTATCATTGTTAGGTACTGATGCAAGTCAATGGAACCTTCTAAGAACAGGTCGTCTAACATAGACCTGATCTTTTTATATGCTACATTGACCTCATTTAAGGTGACTTGTGTGTATGCAGCTGTGTTAAGATGTTTAACAATACTATCGACATATGTACCATGATCCATAAACACCAAACCTCCCCCCTTGTCTGGCTTCATGACCCTTATATTACAGTCATTTAGCAAGTTTAAAAAGTCATATTCTGATGTGCTAATATTGTTCTTGACAACTTTGTTTTGATAATTATTACTGTCCCTAATAGCTCTAAAGTCCATTTCACACATTTTTTCAAAGACATTCAAATCTGAATGTAAAGGTGGGTTAAATAAGCTTGAAACTCTTAAGGAACTAACCATGCTGGAACTTCTGCCCATAAGCAAGTTGAGGTTAAGCTTATGGACAAAAAGTTTCAAATCAATAACAAATTTGGCTATGTCCATTTTCTTCCCAGGGACAAAAGTTAACCCTTTAGATAAGAAGTCAACCATTTCTTGATGGACATCCAAAATGATATAGTTATAAATATTGAAGTCCCCTTCTGAACTTGTGTGTACACGGGGCATAAAGCCAAAGTTGCTAGTGTGAACTATCTCCTCCGCTGTCTCCTTTTGTTCCTTGTTTGAGGCTGGTTCCGGTTGGATTGCCGGTTGTTCCTTCGGCCATTGGAATTTGGCCGAAAATCCTGCTGGTTAGGTCCCTCCATCCTGTCAATGCTGTTGTTGGGATGTCTGCTTTGATTATTGTAAACCACAGCATTGTTATCTCTATTACTGGAGTTATTGTTGGTGTTGAGCCTCTCACTTCGTCTTAGTGACTGGCTTTCACCATTATCGTTTGAAACATTCCCGTGAGGAGAATTGGAAATGTCCACCTCTTCATTTGTATTACTGTTGGTGCCAAAATTTACTGTGAGGCCACTTGATACATTCAAAGGGGGCTTGGGATAGGCTCATTTGTTGGAATAGTCATTAATGCCCCTAGCTATTTTTTTCTTTTTTGTGATAAGCATTTTGTTCATTGATGCCTCGATACTTGTGTAAATTCTACAATATTCATATTTATATCTAGGGAAATCAGTATGAGTTTTGATGACATGTTCCAGAATTTCTAATTCAGTTTTAAGAATACCAATGTCTGTAGTGTAAAAATTAATGAGGGACTGTAAGAATTCATACCCTTGGCGATCAAACAATTCCAAGAGTTCCCGGTGAAATGCAGAGTTATTCACTAACCGTGCTGGGTAACGCCATTGCTGTAGGCCTTTAGGTATGATCTTTCTCTGAATACACTCCTGCAAGTATGAAACTTCAAGTTGTAGCTTTCTACATTTGTAAAGTTTCATGTCAAAGTTGTTTATGTTTTTAAGCAGTACATTTTCAGTCTGTTCATCTGAATCCTCGGATGGTCAATTGTGTTCATTAGATGCACCAAAAAAGTTGTTGTTGTTGAGAAATGTTGTCATAGAAGGGATATTATCTTCTTGATTAAATGAAACATTGTCACAGTGGGGAGAGACTAAATTCCCTTCTGCTCCTGCCAGGTCAAAAATTGGACTTGAATTATTGTTTGCTATGCTACAAACACTTGCACTGCCTGTAGCACCGCCTATGGCACTACTGTTTGCCTTACCAGATCATGCAACATTCATGCTACTGCCACTCATTTCCCCAAGTCTTCTATTTAAGGTGTTTGCCTCATTCGATTTGTTAGTACAAGAGGCATCCACCTTCTGCATGAGAGAGTCGACTCGTCCTAGGAGAACCTGTACCAGGGCAGTCAGGTTACCAATAGCATTCTCTTGACTATCTTCGGTATTTTCATCCTGGGAGAACAAAGTCTGTGTTGCCGCTCTGTTTCCATTCGCTATCCTGAACCAAACACAAAACACTGAACATGAACTGAAAACTTTTAAACTTTTAAAACCAGGCGAAAGGAAAACAATAAGAGCTGGCAAAAATAGAATAAAATAAAACCGTTTAATGTGAGCCCTTTCGGCAAGGACGTTGCCTCGCCTTCATCAGACAAATGATAAAAACAGTTGAACAGGTTCTCTTTATACTCAATTAAGCTGATTACATCCATCAGCTTAATTAAGAAACAACGTGTCAAAAACGTAAACATTAAGTACTGCTACAGACATAATATGTTAGTTCAAAGCACAAAGATTACAAACTAATCATAAATAAAAATACAAATGTTATTATGAAAACAAAACAACACTTTTAAACAATTCATAATATGTGAAAGTCCAGCTAGATAAACTTGAACGCACTTATCCCATTATACATTAAGTAAACTAGACAGCCATCATGCCTTAGTTGGCAGGCATGGGAGTAGAACTCAAATGCTGTGACTGCAGGGGATATCTACAAATAATGTAACAACTGACTGCAGCAATTTAGAACACACATGCAATGAATACAGTCCTACTGCAAATATTAAGACATATTTAATTAGGAAATCACAATGTTGCTTAACATTTTATTGGTATTGGTGTTAATTATCTGTGAAGTCTACACACAATATCTGCCCATAAAGTGGGACACCTCACCCATACACCTTTTGTTCCTGGACTAGAAGAAAAAGAGAGCATTATGCGACTGAAACTGGCCTGGGGTCAGCCTTGAACCATACTATGAGATGAGCAATACATTTTTCAGTTCCATACTTTTGCATTCTACAGTTATTACAGTTTTAAAGTTCACTGCATCACCCTTACCATAAACATGCAATGCATACAGCTCTAGTGCATTTATGTTATGACAACACAATCCTGCTGTATACCTTTTTGCTTACTATTACTGTTATTGTTTAGTGTTTATTGCAATACAGTTATTACTGTTCATTTATTGCACCACAGTTCTAATTGCCCATTTATTACACTACAGTTTTTATTATTTATTCTTTACTGCATTACAGTTTTTTATTCTTTATTGTTAATTGCACTACAGTCAGCATAATATATCCGTACTTACCACACTCACGGTGCAACCTGGCTAGGCGCCTGGCATGGGGCTGAATGTTGCGAGCCCTCTCAGCTGCAGCTGTTGAGAGAGAAGCAAACCATTATGCATACAAGTTTTGCACACATTCAGCTTGCATTTTAGTAAAACAGTGGAAGAAATACTTACATATGTCTGGGGCAAGCCCAGCCCTGGCCTCTTGGACGCAGGTGTCTAAAGTTCCCCTCTTTCTATGCTTCAGGTCATTATAGTGGTGATGACACTGCCCAACAGTACGGGGGATACCAGTAGCACTGGTAAGTTCCCTGGCCAACCGATTCCAGGCCTCAGCCTCACTTTCTGAGCCTTGGTAATTACGCTGCAGCAGCCTGGGTTCATAATTGCATATCAGGAGCCCAATAAAAAACTTGGTCTCCTGCACACCTCATCTCTGCACTCAAAAGTGTGCACCCTCCAACACACCTGGCATACTGACAGTTAGAAAGACCACAACAACTGTCGCAGACTTTTCTCCTATTGCCCTTAATATAGGCTGTTTTCCCACCATTACACGTCATTCAGCAAAATTCAAAAAATGTCACGTTGGTTATCATTGCGCAAAACAGCTAAGTGGAGCTGAGCATCACAAAAAACTTGCACAACTGTGGTTTTAGTGAAGCTTAGCAATGTGTAAACAGTAGTAGCCATTAATCATGTTTAAGCAGTGCATAGAACCATGCAGCTCTTCCAAATGTAAAATTTATGTTTATAAATTAAATAATTTAGATTACATTAAACAAATGGTATGGCTGCTAGGGACTCAAACCCAGGACCTACGAAGTTTTACACTATCATTCTACCCATTTAGCTACTTGGATAGGATATAAACTGGTATACCCTCACATATACACTACTCAGCTACTGTGCTGCACTGGGCTAACAGGCTTAAACTGGCTTAAACATAAGCAGACATAAATAATTAATTACATCCGGTTTCTATTTTTAGATGTCTGGCAGGTGTCAGCTATCTATGTGTAAGCACAACTTGGCATTGCTGGGCTCCAAGCTGCACAAACAGACATTAATTAAAAAAAAAAAAAAAAAAAAAAAACTAAAAAAAAAAAATCCAGATATGATAATTAATTACATCTGATTTCTCTTTTTAGATGTCTGACAGGTGACAGCTGTCTATATGTAAGTGCACCTTGGCATTGCTGTGCTCAATGCTGCACAAATGGACATTAAAACAAAATAAAAAAAATAAATAAATACAAAAGACAAAAAAAATTAGAAATTTAAAGCAGAAACTATTAATTTGCAGCACATTTCAGCAATAGTAGGAACCATTACAGGAACCCTCACCATGTACATAACATCTGACCAGCCTCTACATTTCTGCCTACATGGATTCATTATCCCTGTTATTATGCTCTCCCTCTGCAGCACACCATGATTAATATGCATGGCATGCTACAGAGGGGGAACTCTCGCCATGTACATGGGTACTTTCCATGTAGAGTCTACACTGAGCCTACACAGATTTTATTGAATCCGTGGGATGAGCATTCTTTCTTCTAGATGTTTAAGTCTATCTGTTTATTTATTTATTTAACTTACATATCTATTTGTGAATAATTGTTCTTTTTCACAGTTGAAGAAACAGGTCACATTACTAACCCAGTCACACATTACTACTATACATAGTACAACACAGTATACAAATATAACCTTAAACAAACATATCTGTATAAAGAAAAAAACTGAGCAACCAGATCTCAATCACCAGAAGGTAAACTATTTTGGAGGTGTATATTAGCCAGAGAGGGCTGTGCAGGTTTAGATCAGGACACCTAGTTTATGTTCTGCACACCACCCCCACTGAGGGCCATTTACAGGTTACAGTTCACAAAATGTACAGGAGCAGATATTAGCAAAGGTCACAGGAGGAAATGTAGCTGTGCAAAAGAACAGCAGGAAAACATGGACCAAAGGTGTAGGAAACTGAAAGAGGATGAATGACATACATTGCTTTTGTTGAGAAATATGACGACATTTTGAAAATACATATGAAATGAGATGGCAGGAACTTTTTATGTGATGAAGCATTTTTATGTTTATGACACAGGCCAGCAGCACAGTCATAATATGTAGAAAAGAGCACAGAGGAGTTGTGACATGGATACAAAGGGTCCCTACAGACACATGACAAAGGCAAAGCATACTGTAAGTAGAGGATGTGAAAACCAAAGTATGGTGGAGTAGGAAAAAACTACAAAGGCACAAATAGAAAGAATTCCTAATATTATAGGAGAAGTGCCTTTTGGGGACAGCAGGGGCAGTGGGTCAGACTGATGTAATGAGCCTGCAGGTCTTGTACAGGAAGATGAAACCTAGTAAAAGTTATGCTGTTAATAAGGCCAATGGAAGCAGTGGAAATATGAAAGGAGACTACAAAAAAGTAGCAGACATATATAGATCAAATAGACAGATTTATACCATAATATGACCCATGTGAGACACTTTTGAGGGACCTACATAGCCTTTGCATAAAAAAATAAAAGTAACACAAAAGCATAAATGAAAATAATAAAGCTGAAGCTCAACCTCTACCTTATAGTACAGATGTAGTTCCATACTTCTATGCTTCTCTGCAAACCATAAAAAGAGTTAGTGATATCAATGATGCAACATATAGCATGCTCATCTTTGGTGCAAGAAGTCAGAATACTGTGAATTATAGTCCCCCAACAAGACTGTGGATTCATTAAAGTCCCCCACCACGATTGTGGATTCATTAACCCATTACAGACTATGCTGAGTGTGCCATCCTTTGGGCGAGAAGAAAAACTGATGTCCCATCTACCTGAGCAGGTGCTAGTTGAGGTGGATATAAAAGATCCCACTGTATGTGTCAAAAAGAGTAGGGGTTCTTTATTAATAAAATCAGAATGCCATTATTAATGCAAAATTTACATGTACTGCTAGAAGTAATCTAAAGCACCAAAAGAAATTAATTAATATTTAACAAATACTATAAAAGAGAAAGAACACAAACAATAAACTTTACCATATACACAATATCATTCATTTCATCTCCACCCTGTTGGTCATAATCAAAATCTCGACTTATCTAATGATTACCTTAATCTCCAGTCTTTATAATTCAATAGCTCATGATATGTTCCCATTCACAAAAACAAGGCTGCTAAAACAATTCTATCTCATCAAGTTTTTATTTCATTTTTTCCAAAATTTTCAAACGTAACCATTCCAGCTGAAATCCATTTAAGTCCCTCACACATATAATGTTTTATGCCCTTTTCCAATAATTAATTTTTCTACTACATTTCAAAAAAATACCACATCCTCTTCTACCTATACTTTCTCTTTTGTTATAAACTTTTTCTTCACTACCTTTATATTTCATATTATGTTTCACAGGAAACATTCCCAAGGACATCCTTCCCATGAAACATACTCATTCCTGAACATGGCTGTCTCATTATGTTCTAACCATTTTCTCCCTCTCTCTCTGCAGTATATTTCTTCTTCAGTAACCACCTTCATAAAAAAAGTTTCCAAATTTTACCTTACATAAAAATAACCTATACTTATACTTCAAAAAGTTTTCCCATTTCAATTTTTAACTCTCTTTACTCCTCGAATAATTTTCCTAAACTCCTCATACTTAATTAACAGAAACCTCCCTAATACTCTCTGTTCTTTATCCTACGTCACACAAAAACAAAAAATAGAATGATGTCAAAAAATAAAAATAAAATGGAAATAATCCTACTACTCCGTTAGCCTTGATATTATATAACACATTCCTTCTTATAATATCCAACCTTAATCCTTTCCTCAAAATAAATAAATAAATAAATAAATATTTTTTTTAATATATATATATATATATATATATATATATATATATATATATATATGTTCATAGGCTCATATGTAGGTACTAGGCTATTGGCCCTAGGGCCTATATAAGCCTAGCCAAACGGTACCCTGGCTTTCACCACCCAAGAAAATTATATTCCTGTGCCCCTGTTGATCAGAGCCACAGAAGTGATCCCTGGAGTGAATTTCCTATCCCCCATCCAATCATCAAAATTTTTCTTGAAGAGTGCTAATGAGGAGCTTTGTTTGATATAGATAGGTAGTTTGTTCCAGAGTATGGGAAGTCTCTGGGACAGGAATCTATCCCTCCAGCATGCCCTGTTCATTGTGGTGCTAAGGTTTAGGTCCCTAGAGTGTGTAGCTTGGAGGATTGAGATTTCTTTAAGTGGAGCATGTCCAACAGCTCTGGGTTAGTTTTGTATGTTAGGCAGAGATTGCCTCTGAGTAGGCGATATGCGATGGAGTAAAGCTGGAGTTTTTTGAGAAGGTCTGCGTAGGGCATCTGTTTGAGGCTGGTAATCCTCTTTGTGAGGTATTTCTGCAGCCTTTTCAGTTGTTGAAGATGTCTTGTGAGGTACATACCAAAATGGGTGTTGTACTCTATAATGGGTCAAATGAGTGATGAGTAGATGGGGGAACAATTACCTCTTTTTTCCTGGATGAGAAACCTTTTGTGATGAGTTGTGTCACTTAGAAGGATTTCCTGACTACTGTGGTGATGTGATTATCAAAGGAGAGACTACTGTCCACCTGTGTCCCAAGATATCTTATCACACCTTCAGTGTTAACTAGACTACCACCTATGTGGTAGTTCATGTGTACAGAGGTTTTGCCAAAAGGGATGATAATGCACTTTTTGGCATTGAACTTGAGGCCATGGCTTTGACACCAGGCATCTGTCTCAGTGATGCCCTTTTGTAGGATGTCCAAATTGTTAGGAGTTTTGATTAGGGCTCCTGGTTTGCAGTCATCTGTAAACTTTGTTAGCCAAAGACCTTCTGTGTTAGCCTGCACTTCAGAGAAGTAGATACCAAACAGGAGGAGGCCCAGGACTGAACCTTGTGGTACTCCACTTGTCACTGGTCTGAAGTTGGATTTAGCGTCTGCTACTTTCACAGTGTGGGTTCTGTCAGTGAGCCAGTTGGCAACCCAATTTGTGACATAGGGATTTATACCAAGTTTGGTGAGTTTATCTATAATTCCAGAGTGGGGGATGGTGTCAAAAGCCTTGGCAAGATCTAGATATGCTGTGAGAACCACCTTACTCTCATCTACGGCTTTGGTGACTGCTTCAAAGAAGTCTATCAGGTTTAGGAGACATGCTCTGCCTTTTACAAACCCTAACTGGGTAGGGTCCAGAGTTTGGAGATTACCAATGTCATTGTTTATAAGTTCCATGATGATACGTTCCATAGCCTTGAAGACCAGGCTCATCAGGCTAATGGGGTGGTAGTTCCCAGGGTCCATGGTGGCTCCCCTTTTGTGGAGTGGGATAACCATTGCTGTGCGCCATTCAGTGGGCACAAAGCCTGAGGTGAGGCTATGATTGAACATGGTATTTAGGTGGGGTGTCTGTTCATTCTGTAGTTCATGTAGAATGCAGCCTGGGATGTTGTCAGGTTCCACGGATGCTGTGTTCTTGGCTTTGGAGAGTGTGTTTTTTACCTGTGCAGCCATGATTACAGGAACTTTGCATTCTTCCGGTATAGAGATGGGCCCTTTAGGGGGTGAGAGAGGGATAAAGTTAGCACTGAATCTATCTGCCAGGATGTTGACAATATCAATTGGTTCTGTATATTTAGTGCCATTGTGCTGTAACTCAGAGAAGATCTGAGTGTTGCCATTGAGATTCTTGACATAGCTATAGAATGCTTTGTGGTTGTCTTTAGAATCAGTGGTGATTTTGTTTTCGTAACTAGCTTTGGAGGACTTTATGAGGGATCTCAGCTTCTTACTGAGGCTGACCAGGGAGTTCCTCCAATCATGACATTTTACTTTTTTTTTGCAACAGTTCCATTCTTCTGCTGTAGAGTTTGTTTAATGCAGGGGGACGACCAGATTGGCTTCCTTTTTATGGAGGATAGCATCTTGGTTCTGTTAGGGATTGCATGATCCATGCACTCGTGTAAGTGCTTATAAAGTGCATTTGTATAGGATTCAGCAGTTGTACCTCTATTGTCTATCAGCATGGGTGTCGTGAAGTTTGCCACGTCTGTCTTAAGAAGCGTGAAGTTGGCTTTGGAGAAATTTTTTACGGTGGTTTCCCTAATGGGGGGGTTGGGGTTGGGATGGGATGTCTAGGGTGATTAGCTTATGGTCAGATCTGACCAACGAGGAATTGACCTCTGGTGTGGAACTTTGGTTGCCCATGTTGGTAATGACCAGGTCTAGGATATTGCTGCTCCTGGTGGGGGTGTGGATAAGTTGATCCAAGGCATTGGAATTTATGAATTCTAGAAAATGTTGAGCACAAGAGTTGGTACATGAGTAGTTTTCCCAGTTAATGTTGGGGTAGTTGAAATCGCCCATTATTAGGGTATTAGGATGTACCCTAATATTTTCCAGTGTATCTAGAAATGAGGAGTGGGAATCCTGGGGCATGGTGGGGATCTGTTGCAGGCTACAATTTGGATAGCCATCTTGCCCAGAGTTAGTTGCACTTGGATAATCTCAGATACATTATGCTCAGCAACTAGCCTGGAGGTGTGGATATCCTTAATGAATATGGACACACTTCCACCTTTAGTGTTCTGGTCCATGTTAGGTGGCCGAAAGGTGTGGTATGAATTATAGCCTGGTAATGCAGGGGTGCTCTCTGGAGCCTTGAACCAGGTCTCTGTCACTGCACAGATGTCGATGTTCTCCATTTTAAGGAGTGCCTCGAGTGAGTGCATTTTGAGGTTTAGACTTCCAGCATTGAGTAGGATTGCCCTCAGATTTTGCTTGCCTGTACATGTTACATTGGTGAATTTGTCATTGAACCTTGCCTAAAAAGGCACTTTAGGGGTGGCAAGAGCCTTAGCCAGTATCCGGAATATGAAGGGCGACAGGTGCAGGCCATCTCTCGCAAAGCATTGTGGTTTGTCAATCATGTCATCCCAGATAAATATATGTATATATATATATATATATATATATATATTTATATATATATATATATATATATATATATATATCTACATAGAAAGATTGGTTTTATTATTTGTCGTTCATCCTTTCCAGCACATACACTGTACACACCAGCTAAATAACTTGCTATTCCTATTGATGCTGCATTTAAATACCCCCGGGATTCAAGAAACTCAGTGCAAGGACAGTTTTAGCCTTACGCCGAGCATCCTCACTACAGATAGCACAGCAGCGGCATATGAATATGTATGACGGCACACCGCCACACCCTCAACGTGCACATGAAATGAGTGCCGGGGGCGTGTACAAGTGCTCTAAAGGCGTAAATATGTCCCGACACTTGCAAAACCTACTATGCCTACTAGTAGAGCCTGCCCCTAATAGTAAGTCATTAATTCAGGGTCTGTGGATAACGAAATGTATGCTAAGCATACAAGAGTGCCCACGAAAAGTGAAAAAAAATCAAGGTAGTAAACACACAAGCACATAGTGGAATGTTGAGCCCTGTCCCTAGAACTTTCACAATTAGATTCCCTGTGTCCTTATTATACATTTGAATTGCTGCAATATCGAAGGTGTAAGCAAAGTGCAGTGTGTTTGCACATCGCTACCCTCCACCGAGCATAGCTTACACATCATATTCATTTAAATAGAGAAAAACATGCAGAATCAACGTAAATGTCAATAGTGTAGTGTTTAGAGCATCCGCCTAATAAACAGGCATTCACGGTTCAAGCCCCACAATAGCACATATCATTTTCCATATGGAATGAATGTCGTTTTGCCGGAAAACTGACATAAGAGTATCGCATGAGATATTTAACTTAAATATCATTCAAGCAAAGTGGCACTGTCATAATGAATAAGGTACTAGTAAGCAGGTGTAAGCACAAATAAGCAGCAGTAAACACATATAAGTACCAGTAAGCAAGTCTGAGTGCACTTGTGTGGGTCTAAGCAGTGCCCAGCATAGGAAATGTATCTAAGTATATACAGATATATAATATTTATATATATATATATATATATATATATATATATATATATATATATATATATATATATATCTATGAAGAAAGAACGATCTAACAATAAAGCATACAAAAGGAATGAGAAGGGAATCAACAGCAACCCCAGTATTATATAGTGCTGTCAGCGCATGTCATATCAAGCTGGGAAGGAGTGAGCAAAGCACTGCTACTCACACCACAGGCAGGATATTATCAGTGGGAGTAACATTGTTGATTTGCTAAGTCTACTTTACACACAGAGGGTAGTCCCTGGTGGGACTACCCAAAAACTGATAGACCATTTGGCCATCTGACCATTACACAAGCAAGGGCAGGTATGTTCAACTACTAAATGGTGTGAGAGCCTGAGAATACACGGGTTGGGAGAACATACATGTAGGGCCCCTAATGTTCGGGATAGGGCAATGTTTGCAGGTGTGTCATGGATGCGATAAAAAGTGGACAGTGGATGGTATGCATGTATGTTTAACATGGGTGGGGTGGAGGAACTATGGGCATGAAATTATGGAGGCAGGGTTGGATGGGCTGGTTGTAATTGGACTGCCCGTGGAGGTCAGCGAGTTCGTTGTAAGTATATATGCATACAGACATGCAGACATCAATATGTAGAAGTACATTCTTTGTAACACATTCATTCCATTTGCAGACATAAATAACATGAATGTGCCCTTACAAACCTCGACAGTAGATAGAATAATAGGTTGTGCAGAAGAGGGATGGGAAAAAACTGCTAAACTGCAGAAGTGTGTACAATGTCCGAAGTCAGTGCTGTGCTGAAAAAAATCAAAGGTGAGGACTTTCGCACACATGGAATCATTCCTGTGATCTGCCTGCTACGGCAACGCCAATTATTAAACCGATCTATTTGTAAAAGAAAAACACTGAAAACATACATAATTAGGCTCTCATGTGTAACATGTGCATTACCACATAGTCATACTTATTAATTTATTGTAATGTCATGTTAACGGGAGTAAGGATGTAATGAAGTATAGAGTCTAATCTTGACATAAACATTTGCGTTTCCCATGTTGGGCAACCCAAAAATTGCGAATAGTATTTTTTTGGTCGCTCATGTCATCAGTGTTTGTGGACTAAACATTTGGGAGTTCTGAGGATACATGGAGTGAGTCAACCGATGGGATGGGTCTGTAGGAGTAGGGAGTGGCCAATGTGTAGTGGAGTGGATACACCGCAAATCCAACTGGAGAATGGATGACTGCAGTGTTAGGGGGGCATTGGGTGTGTGTTTGGGGAACTAGGAGCCATGGGTATATGGGTATATATGCAAATGAAGCAGCACAGCAATAGTGTATTGATTAGAGCAACCGCCTAACAAACAGACATTCCCGTACCAAATCCCACTGCATCACATACCATGTACCATCGGTAATCTGTACATGAACATATTGCGACATCTGTCCACTGTATAACCTGCAAAATATCAATTAAAAGTTAACTGGAGTGAAGTGTCAGTGTCATAATGAATAAGGCACTAGTAAGCAGGTTCAAGCATATATAAACACCAGTAAGCATATGTAAGTGCGTTTGCGCAGGGTATGCATTGCTTTACAGATACACACATATATACATATCTATATCCTATATGTATATATATATATATATATATATATATATATATATATATATATATATTTATATATATATATATATATATATATATATATACACGTCTGAACGCCCTTTGTGACACAGAAGGGTTCCAAAGGAACTGATGTGTACACAAAACAGAGGCATCTCTTGTGTTATAACATTTAAATCATAAGCAGTTCACCAGAGAAGGGGGTGGTTGTTGTGTATGTGGAGTTCGGGTGAGGAATGATGGCTAATGTAATATACCCTGGGGATTGTGGAGTTAGGGTGGGGGAATGATGGGTATGGACCTACACCCCAGCGACCACTTCTGTGTCACAGCTCGACAGTGGCACAGGAAAATAACATACCCAACCGTAGTTGTGCTTGACTGTGTATTCTTTACCATTCCTAACTATGTAATACTTTGTAGACACCGGTCACCACAGATGGCTACCTGGTGTGTTAAACGACATTACATATGTATATGCCTGGCTACAGGGTAGTCACACACACAAACACGCACACACTTGCCAGTATTGTGCATACACATCTTGCCTATGTAAAGGTAACTAGTACAGTGGTATGCATTTGGGGTATGTGCCACAGAACACATACAATTATACTTACTCTGATTCCACTTCTGAGTTGGGTGACATCACAGGACCGATTACTTGCAGTAGGGAGGGGGGAAGAGTGAGGTTTAGCAGCTGACAAGGATAAAGGCCAGTGCAAAAGGAGGCATCTCTTTGGAATGCAGCAAAACCCGCTGTCATGACAGGATGCAGACACAAATACACCCATACTCAGCCATTTGCTGACACACACACACACACACACACTCAGGCATTTGCTGACACACACACTTAAACACACTCAGCCATTCACTGACACACACACTCATGCATTTGCTGTCACACACACAAATGCATGCACACAGTTGTCAGTGGTGGGATCAGAACTCCTGTCTATCTACCGATCACTTTTACAGTACTACGCAGTTATGAGACGCGCCACAGAGATTACACATTCCAAGGCAGTCAGACTGCCCTTCTACAATTGAGGAGAACAAAAGGGAGACTGACAGTCATGAAGTACATAGCTGTAGACCTGTGTGTTTAAAGTAGGTGTCTATTACAACCTGTTTGCACAAACAAGACACATCATCTGCAGGTAGGCCTGAGAGGTATAGTTGTAGCACAATAGGAACCTGAACTGGAGTATGGCCATCTGTGGAATGGACAACTATTATCACTATACAGGGTTACAGTGGGCATGCTCATACACATAGTAGCACAGGGCCGTTTGGGATGCACTATGACTACAACTACACAAGGTTATACTGGGCATGCTCATACACTTAGTAACAAAGGGCTTGTTGGATGCACTGACTCAAATTACACAAAATGGCAGTGTGTACACTCATACACTTAGTAGCACAGGGCTGTTTGGGATGCACTCCAATTCTACTAGAAACTCCGGTTCCACATATGAGCGCAGAAGTCACCAGCAACCACAAAAGTATAAAATATATCGATTTAATGTATCCACATAACGCCAAAATACATGACTGGAACGACATCCAGATGAAAAAAATACTGACAGTACACAAGCGACAAAACAAATTGACGAATAAAAAGCACAAGAACGCCAAATAAAACCAACAGTTTAGCGCTTTCAACCAGCGTATCTGGTCTTCTTCAGAACTGTTGTAAAATGCCTATCATCCTGTTTAAATAAATTTGTTGGCGCCAAAATGTTATTCTTAAAGATATAGTGCAACTACCTGTTTCACGCAACCATGTAAACATCGATGCCCAACACATCTCCCCAAAGGTATAACTTTTTCCTATTAATAATCATAAGCATTCCATGTACAAGGTGAGAATATATAAATGCATCACAAGTACTTAAAGATTAAAAATTCATTAAACACATTCAAAAATTCACGAGAAACTCAATGACATTCCAAGTCAAATCTCTCATAGCTACAGTATCTTATCAACATTATAAGGCAACATTATCCAATCGTATATGGTAATTGTCAGAATCTTTACATCTGCTAATGTGTATTCACGTGTGGAAGTCATGAAATATTTGACTTTCAAACTATTCCATGACAGTACGATAGCGGTTCACATATATTGAACCGCACAATAAAATACGCGACACTAACACCAGTGCCCTAACACTATATCAATACTCTTTTAAAAATTGCATTTTTTATATAAAGTTACCAGTCATGTATATACAAAATCAACAGTTAATAAGTCACTGTTGATGATGATAACATAATATATAATGTAAATTTGTTCCACTGTATTGTATGAATAAAATATTGATGATACAAAATTGATGTTTTTAATATTTCGATCCTTTATGTTGTAAAGATATATGTATTGCTATAAAGGGATTCAAACAATGACTACCAACATTTATAAAACTATACTATAATGTACGATATATGAAAATTATTGATTTAATGATTGTAATAAAAATTGTAATAAAAATTATAATAAAAATTATAATAAAATTATAATAAAAAGTATTGTATGAAAGTGGATGAAATACATCAGTATGTAAATGTAGTTACTATTTTCAAAAATGATTAAAAATGTTAAATAGATATTATATATATTAATATGCTAGCAAATCTGAATATATAAATACATGAATGCATAATAAATAAGAAACGTATTAAAAAACTATGCTACTAATTTATTTTGTTCTATGAGTATGTGCATGTTAAAAGTAAACATGTACAGTCTTTCAAATAAATCGAGAAAGGATATGAACTAACATTACGTGGTTCAAGAATTGAAAAAGCTGATACATGTTACAAGTTAATTTGAAGAGTTCTGTTTTAAAAGGTTTTGTTACTTAAAAAATTTATGTTAAGCATATTTTTTACTTTGTACTCATATGATGATAAACCTACGTAATATCTCTGTAATTTGAAATATAGCCTACATTCAAAATAACAGAGATTTAGTAGATATGAATTCGTTTAATCCTGGTGGACTAGTGGCATCAAGATATAATTGCCACCATGTTTCTCGAAATGCCAACAATCCTTTAAGGTCACCTCCCCTAGGGTCATTATGAATGACTTCTAAAATGATGAATTTAAAAGTGTGTTCCTCTCCAAGTAATTCTACATGCCTATACAATGCATTTGTTCTATCCTTGTTCTTAATGCAGTATATATGGTTGTATATGTGTTTTTTCAAGCATCGTTCGGTTCTGCCAACATAAAATGCTGTACAGACCTCACACTTAGCCAAATAAATCACTTGTTTTGTATTACAGTTACCATCCTTACAAATTATTAGACTCTTGTGCCCATTCTGTAATAAAATTTTGTCCTCCGCTGACATATATCGGCATTGGTTTACCTGTGATGTCACCCACTATGGATGTGACGGCTCTGAACACAGTAGCTTAATACACAGCTATCATGCTCTTGGATCATTAGAACAGTAATCATAATTGAAACATGGGAGAATATAACTGTGATGTGGAAGCTACAAAGCGCATGCAGGTATTATCATACTGACCTGTGGGTAGTCAACATGTACATATGGGACACCCGCAAACACCAACATTCACCGGCACATGCAACTACATCTAAAAGAGGAAGGCAGAACGTCAAGATCAACATGCTGTTAGTGTTATTACACATGATACATACTGTCAAATGTACAAAATTCATTCTAAAACTGCAATACATGATATGTCTGCTGCCTGTCAACACTACCCAACAATATTAATCTACAATTGTCTACCTAGTATGTTCACCCTGTGCATCAGACCATATGAACATGTCCCTGCACCGATGGTGTGGATGACAGGGATGTGGTACAGGCATCATCATATGCACAGGGTGATAATGTTTGCCAGAGGCCTAGGCTGTGCCATTGGATGACATCATGTGTGTATGTTAGGGCCTGTGATATCATTGGGTGTGTGTGGATGTTATGAGTGTGTGTGTTGAGGTGCCCTACATTTGTGTCCAGTGTGTGTGTATGCATGCACACAGGTCTGGCATGTGGCTGGCATACACAAGGGTATTATTGACAGCTGCAGACTGTACAAGGCAGGTTTTACAGTTCTCGGTGTCCAGCCATGGCCACATGACCTGCGCCTGCCAGGGGTTGCACAGGCACTACCAGGCAGAGGTCCAGATTGGGTACTATCTGATGACGCATGTCCACTTGAATCGTGTCCCTGTTAGGACCATCCAGGACCAGGTGCACATGGCCTGCTGTGTCCTGGTGTGGACTGCACAGCACCAGCTGCACTGCTGCTGCTACTTCCACTATGGGAGCGGGCATGTGCAGTAGCATATTCACATAGACCTTCAACAGGTGATGTAGCTGACCTACGTCCACGTGCCCAACACCTCACACCCACCAGATGTTCCAGCACAAACATTCCACACTTGAGGAATGACATGCCATGGTCAAGTACTCCCACCATGTCGCCCAATCGTCTATCCAAAACATTTTCACGATGATGGTGAGCATTTACAAGTGCCTGGATGTTGTCAGTTAATGAACGGACAGCAGCCCTCTGAAGCCTCAGACCTTTTCTGCTGTGCCATTCAGCACATGCCTGTGCCACCATTACAGCAAAAGCATGCATCTGGTGACTCCAGCCAATGTGCTTTGTCTCACAGGGACATGTTGGCCAGTGGTCCTCCTATGAGCAGTGCTGGGCACATGCCTGTGTGAGACATCACCAGTCTGTTGACTGGGATCATGGTGTTAAGGCACACCTTCCATAGTCACAACACTTCCCTGTTCCATGCTACCACCCGCCAACTGTCCTCCCTCTATGGCCAGTGGTGATGGGGTATGTGCAGGCAGGGGAACTGTGTGTGAGGATGAGGGGGAGACAGGTGGAATGGCAACCGATGGCACAGATTCAGCCCCTGACAACCCTGCCTGTGCCTCATTCATACTATCATCATCACTGCTAGAGTCTGTGGGGACACTAACATCAGGTGGACAGCAGGAGGGCAATGCACCTACATTAACACCTGTGAGGGGAAGACAAGAACTGTACATTACAAGTTATACCAGACACACACAGACAGACAGAGACACACACAGACAGACAGACAGAGACACACACACAGACACACACACACACACAGACACACACAAACACAGATACACACACAGATACACACACAGACACACACACAGACACAAACACGCACAGGCACACTCAGACAAACACAGACACACATGCTACATGCTGGTGATATGGCAGAGGGCATTCAGCTTAGACAATTATAGTTTCAGCTTAGACAATTATAGTGGTAGTTATCATACATCCCTGAGTTGCACACAACATCATGCATGTGTTGTAGCAGACAGCATGCACCTTACACAATTATAGTGGTGGTTAGCATACATACCTGTATTGCACCATTTGTGTTAGTAGCCTATGCCCCATACCTGCAACACAATGCATGCACTTTGCACCATTGCACCACACTGCCATGGTGTGTGCAATATACATGTTAACAGACCATTGCTGACCTTTGTATATCTGCCACTGATGCTTTGTGTTGGCCACCACCCCTATGTGTGAGGAGATGAGCAGTAGGGTATGTTGACTGCATACTATGTTTGCCTGAGCCCTAGCTTGCATACCTCCCTCAAAGCAGTGCATGTCTGTTCAACATTATTCCGCCTACCCCTGAGCTGAGTGAAGACATTGTGCATGTGGCTGTACACACATGTTTGAAATGGCTGTCCCTACTTTGCAATGGTGCCACAGACCAGCACAGGTTTACAGTACACTGGTCTGCTGTGTGGCATATGACCTTGCCAGTCACATGTAGTATGACATGTCTTCTGCTGACGTGTTGAATGACATGCATACATGTGTAACACAATGGTGTCCTTTCCAATCTACAGTACGGTAATGGTGTCCCAATGCATGGACATGTTATACTAACATGGGCCTTCAGCTGATGCAATGTTGTCTGTCCACCCTACAAATATGCAGGGACATACTGCACATTGAGCTTATGTGCATAGCCACTGCAGGGCATCATGTGGCTTTACAACTGCTATACAGTGTGAGCTACCGAAACAGTTCATAGCCATGACTATGTTTACATACAATACATATCTAATGTGGAATGTGACCCACGTCACTGAGGTGTATACACAATAAACCCTAAAGTGGAATGTGTGACACAGGTCACAGAAGGGTATACGGATGACAACCCTGCAACATCTGCAAACATATTATTCATGCTTGGCAACTATGCCCACACATGGCTAACTTAGCAGTACTCTATGTTCCACATGCCATCTGTGGACCTCACACACATGAGGAGCAGGTATGACAGTGATGTCTGACACCAGCAAGGTGAATGTACTGTATCTGTGGCTTGATGTGGATGTAAGTCTATGTTATGCAACACATGTATGTATTTGGATACTGCATAGGTGAATGCTTCTATGTCGTGACACACTCAAGATGTTCAAGACATGTTATGTGGTGGTTTCATGTTAGGCCTACACAAGCTGTGCACAGGCCTGTATGATGTTTAGTGTTTCACATCTGCAATATCACCATCACACAAAGGCCATAGTTGTATTGTGTCGAGCCAATGTACAACAGGGTGTACACACATGTACATCACTTCTACTGTGTGTGTTGCTTCATGTCTCTGGCCATCCTCCATGGCCATGTGTACACATGCTCCATCCAATGGTTGTGATGGTCATCTTATTTCACATGTCAGTGTTATCCCATATGACATACACCCATGGATGTCATATGATCCACTGAGAACAGGGTTATGCAGACAAAGGGTGGTATGTATGGGATGTGAGACATGTTTTGCAGGATAGTTGAGCAGTGTTGCAGTCAGCCCACTACATGTCATTGACATGTCTGATAGCACATGACATTGTGTGACATTCATAGCAAGGGTATACTCCACAAGGGTGTATCCTGTAGGCCAGTCATACTCCAGCTCCAACACATTTAGAGTGTGTGCACACATATGCTCTCTGTACAGTACTGTTTGTATTCCCAACATGCGTAATGCTGATATGTAGTACCTGTCCCTACAGTGGAACACACCTCCATCATTGCATTCACTGTTGTCCACACATCTGGCAATGACAGTTTGGAAGGTTTAGTGTAGATGTTTCATATAGTCTTCTATTGTTTCACATAGGTAAACAGTGTGATGCATTGCAGGTCTAACCGGTGTCCATTAACAGGACCACCATACATTATGTGTACGT
The DNA here is from genome assembly GCF_019279795.1 of Protopterus annectens. NCBI lineage: Eukaryota > Metazoa > Chordata > Ceratodontiformes > Protopteridae > Protopterus > Protopterus annectens. The sequence continues at coordinate 659,533,689 of NC_056729.1, read as the reverse complement.
GTGTTATGGCAGATAGCATGTAATTAATAGGTTCCGTGCATTATGAAGCCTGTTAAATAATAACAATCTCACCTGACACAGGCTGCTGTCTCTGCGAAACACCCGAGGTAACTAAACAGGAGTGTCACAGCAGTAAGATTATTATTCACACCTGTGTGATAGATACAGGGTGCAATGTCCATGTTAGCACATAAGCCAGTACAATACACTATACTATGGAGTATGCACATCTGTGCGTACATAGAGTAGCAGACTATAGTATGTGGCATGTGTGCATACATGTCTTGCATGTGATGTTACATTACATATTGTACAGTAACACATGTAACTCTGTGAAACATATTTGTGTTTTATGTGCAGTAGTGACTTACCAGGCAACTCCAGGCTCAGTGGTTGAGAGACACCCACCTCCACAATACCAGCTAAAGCTTGTGGATAGAGGTCTGCAGGTGTCCCCAGGTTGGCCAGTAGCTCCTCGGTACTTATAAGTGGGGGCTGGGTGAGTGGCCCCCCACCTGTTGCACCTTGTTCCCTGGCGATTGCATTAGCATGCTGTTTCGCCCGTCTAATCAGGTCAGTGCAGTGTCGGCGCACCTGTTGATAGGTGCGATTGTGACCACCAATATCATTTACCCTCCTGCAGAGTTCACCCACAGGGCATCCCGCTGCTATGTATCCTGTGGTACATAGCTGAAGAGCGTTGTGTAGTTGTCGAGAAGGTATGGGATGAACACTTCACCTCCAAGCGGCTGTATGTTGGCAGTCTGCTACGTGGCATGCCTGGCAGACATAATGATGGAAACAGGTCACAGTAACTCACAAAGAAGTACAGCAGTACAGCTGAACATACATGTGTATCACATTTATTAAGATTACAAATACATCTTTGCAAATCTACATGACACTAACACCACTGACATGTATAAGTCACACACATTTGACACCTACTGGTGATGTGATGTTATCGCCATATATGTGTGTGTCATGTAATGGTATTGCTCATACACCATATGGATGTTGTCTTGATGTGGGCATGTCTGTTTGCCTGTAGTGGGTCTTTACCTATCAGCACATGCCTGGATGTGTTCACATTAATTCAATCGACCTTAATGCTAATAATATGTCACATATATTGTCATACATAGCCATTAGGGACATGACCTGTGATCCTGCAGACTTACAAGCATGTATGTGTTTTGCCATATACATCTACATGGCACTGTACAGCTGTGTAGCATCCTGCCATGCATTGCCTGTGTTGCACATGTGCAACACGTGGGACAATAGCTAGCCTGATGGTATTTGCAGGGTTGGATATCAACTACAGCATGTATAGTCATAGTGATCTAGTAGGCTATATGCCCTGGGTCATTTATGAGCCTAGGCAGACAGGTTACCTAGCTGTAGGCAACAGACAGGTAGGTTTCAGTGTCCAGTTCAAGCAGTGCCACAGAACTGATGCACATGGTTACTGATATATTTGGCATGCGCTCATCACACCATGTCACAGAGAGGGTCGATGTACAGCTTCGCTGGACAGGGATGCAGAGTATGGCAAGAGTATGTTAAGTGTATGGGACAGAGATCTGTCGGCATGTTGTGATCCTTGTATTAAAAAGGTGGATGTCCATGATGTATGTGTTTATTTGGGATCAGGATGTGTTAAGTGTAGCATGTCCAACACCTCTGGGTTGGACATGGCTTTATTCAGGGTAGGCTGCATGCTACATAGTGCAGCTAGGGATTGGGAAGGGCAGTTTAGGCCATATACACATGGGCAATAACCCTTAAAGGAAATATGTGATTTATTATGGGTCACATGGGTGTTGAGTATGGTGAGCAGTTATCTCTATATTCCTGGATGGCACCCTGTCATGATTAGGGGTGCCACATACGACTAACTGTCTTTTGTGGTGACGTAACTATCAATGGGAAGTACTGTCCAGCTGCATCCCATACACACAGTTGCCATTATGTTGACCGCTGCCTAGGTGGTAGTTAATAGGTACAGGATTTGTAACATAGGGGATGACAATGCAATACTTAGCTGTCAGATTGTGGCCATACATCACACACTACACATCTGATACACTAAGGCCCAAACAAGGAACAAAAGGAAGTATGAGGAGACAGGGGTGAGTTCATACAACATAAAGAAAGGGTTTATGAATGCAAAGACTTAGTTTTGAACTTATCCCAACATGTTTTAACTCAAAATTAACTTTCAGTCCTTAACAAAGGACTTTCTTTTATTCCCAGCACAGATTCGAACATTTCTGATATCGTTTTGGACATTAAATTGTTTGCTCGCAATTTGATGTGTAAATTGATGCTTGGGGGGAGGGGTAGATAATATTGCAGATAATATGATTAATATATTTAAGAAACCTAGCAATTTTATTCCTAAACTAAATCCTTTAGTGCAAGCTTTTGAAGAACTGTGTATTAATGTTGTGTATGATTTATATCATCAGCAACATAAAAAAAGTTTAAAAAATTTTAAACAGTTTAATTTAAGCAAAACTGAATATGTAGCACTCCAGGGTTTAGAAAATAATCAGGCAATCATGATTCAATCTGCTGACAAAGGTGGACAAATAGTAGTTTTAGATAGAGAAAAATATGATGCTGCTATGTATACAATGATGAGTGACAATACTTTTTACACTATAGTTACAAGAGGGAGAGTTAAAGAAGCAATGACAGATGTAGCCATCAAAGTTAAAGAGATTAACCATCAAGGAATTATTGATGAGAATTTATGTCAATATTTTATTGTTGTAAACCCCCTTATTCCTTTGATACAAGGTCTACCAAAAGTGTACAGGATAGTACAAATCCCCCCATGACACCAATCGTAGCTGGGACCAAATGGGTTACTGAACCTATCTCTCTATATATTGAAAAAATGTTAAGACCTATTTTGGATAATTCAGAATACATGTTAAGAGACATTGAACATTTTCTTAAGGATCTCTACTTGTATACTTCACAATTAACATCAAGGAAACATTTTTTGTTAGTCACGTTAGATGTAGTCCCACTATTTACGACTATTCCGAATGATAAAGGCATAGATTATGCCATAAAATATGTAGAATTAAATTCTTGTCTTGGTGGAAATAAGTTGATTCAGATTGGAGAACTTTTGCACCTAGTATTAGAGTACAATATATGTTTAGAGACTCTGTTTATTGGCAAGTCAACGGACTGGCAATGGGCACTCCATGCACATTGTTATGGTAATGCAGTAATGGCCACATGGGAGAGAGAACACCTGTTAGGGGGTCCCTTTAATGCTAATATTTTATTTTTTTAAAGATTTGTAGATGACCTTTTCCTATTATGGGAAGGTATACCTGATATGTTGTTAGATTGTGTGAAATATTTGAATAACAGTACAGATTTTCTGACTTTTACAGTACAATGGTCAGATATAAGTATTGATTTTCTAGATGTAACTGTGCACAAACATGATAATGGCATGTTGAGCACTAAACTTTATAGGAAAGCATGTAGAGTGAATCATTTACTCAACAGAGATAGCATGCATCCACAGTACATGCTGTTGAATGTTGTTCAAAATCAACTTTATAGGGCTTCTAGGTTAAATGTTAGTAATACAGACTTCCAGAAACAGGTATGCACTACTGGTATGGAATTATCAAATAGGGGATATGAAAGTGAGATGGTAGAGAAAGGAGTACTGAATGTCTTGGACATGAGAACTACTAGAGCTAAACCTTATTTTTCTGAGCCAGTGCAAGATAGAAGTAATTACAGAAGTAGAAGTTTCAATAAAGTACGGATGTCCTTGGCATATTCGAATAATATTCATCAGTATAGTAGCATCATTAAGAAGAATTGGAATATACTGACAACAAACCAACATGTCAGTAGATTCATAGATTCTCTTCCACAATTTGTCTACTTGGAACCTGGAGCCTTGCCTACGCTGGTTTTGTATTTGCATTCTACTTGGTGTGAGCGCAGGCACCTGGATATCTGTGGTGGTTGTTAACAGATATCAATAGGCTGATGCCTTCTGTGTTAGTCTGTGTGGTATAGATAACAAAGAGGGGGAGTACCAGGAATGACCCCTGTATTACTGTGGCTGGCACTGGTTTGATGTGCGTGTATTAGTCAGATACCTTCTGTAGTGTTGGTTCTGCCAGCAGTCCAGCTGCCAACCACTCCTGAGACATAGGAATATACACCTGGTTTATTGAGTGTAGCTGGAACACAGTATGGGTGATGGTGTCCTATGACCTGGCAAGGTTATGATATGCAGTGTGAATCAACCATACTGTCATCTACATCTGTACCGAGTACATCAAATACATTGACCACGGTTCACGGGCGTACAGACGAGACTCAGCAGGGTAGTTGTGCACTATGTCTCATTAACAATGGTGTCTCCCCCTTTATGGGGTGTGATAACTGTTGCTATGCACCATTCGGTGTGTACACAGCTTGACGTGGAGCTATGATTGAACATGATGTGTATGTGGACAGCTGAATGTTCTTACATTTGTGTATGATACACCCTGGGATGTTGCCAGGTCCCATGAAAGCTGTATGTATGGCTTTAGAGAGTGCAGCTTGTACCTGCATAGTCATTAGTACAGGGGCCCTGTAGTGTATATGGATATATTACAAAGTGCACCTGTTAGGAGTGTGGGGGAGGGTGGTAGTGGGTTTAGGTTCTCCGAGACCCTATCTGGATGAAGGAGTGCTATTTCTGTAGGTGCAGTACTTCCCATGCCATAGTGCTGTGCAGCACACCAGGTCTTGTTGTTGCCATTACGATTAATGACACAGCTATAGAATGCTCTGTGCTTGGCCTCATAATATGTGGCCGATTAGTTTCACAGTAGCTTTGCGTGGTTTTATATGGTGCATCTGCATCTAACTGAGGATGACCAGGGATCACCTACACTCATGTGTGTTCACTCTTGCAACAGTTACTACCTTCTGTGCTACACTTTAAAGCATGGTAACACCAGTTTGCCTTCTTGTTTCTGTTAGGTTGAATCCTGGTTCTGTTTCAATGGCACAATCACTGCACATATGTGACTGCTTAAGGTTCATTTGTGTAGGATTCAGCATTTGCACATGCATTGTCCATCTGCATGGGTGCCATGGCACTCACAACTCTGCTCTTAGGAAACATAACATTGGCATTGGAGACTAACTATATGTAGCATTCTGTTAGCCCTGTTTGTGTGACTACTGTAATCCAGGTCAGTGGGGTCGATGGAATCCAACATACATTGAGCGCAGGTGTTGGTACTTGAGGAGTCTTCCCAGTTCATAATGGAATAGTTGAGAGTAGCCATTATTATGGTTCTGTCTCAGACCTAATCTTCCCCATTACAGCACATTATGACAGTTGGGAAGTCCGCGGCCTGGTCGGTGATCTGTCTCAAGGTGCATTTTGAATTCCACTTTGGCACAAAGGTAGTTGCTCAGCATAATGCATCTGATGTTATGCAAGTGCAATTAGCATGGCGGTGTACATATCCTTCAGGAATATGGACACACCTGCGGCTTGTGTGTTCTAATAAAGGATAATGGGCAAGAGGTGAGGTATATGTTATAACATGGTCATGCAGGTGTGCTCTCCGGAGCATTGAAACATGTCTCAGCCACTGCACAGATATGTTCTCCATGTTAGGGAGTGACATATGTGTGTCCGTATAGTGTTTCTGACATGTATCATTGTGTACCGAGACCCACAGTTTATTGCTTGGCTCTCCCTGTAACAGCAGTGGACGCTCACTCGAACCGTGCATGATGAAGGCACTACAGGGGAAGCATGACCCCTAGGCAGTATCCAGATTCTCAGCAGTGACAGGTGCAGGCCCTGTCTGGCAAGGCATCATGGTCTGTCAACCATGTTATCCCTGGACGAAAGATACTGGATACCCTTTGACATGCATCACTACACTAGACAATTGTGGAATACAATCCTTTTGTCCCTGTACTACAGTATCATTCTGGCCAATGGCAGAATGCTATCCAGGTCTTGGGACATACCTGCATGGGCTACAAGACCTGACCGTTCCTACATGTGTTTCTATGCAGTCCAAGCTACTGCATCACAGGTCCTGCACAACAACATAGAATATGCCAGAGCCGTGTGTATAGTTCAAAAGGTGGTCTGAGTGTATGAGTATGTGGCTAATCATGGCAGACAGGCAGCTGACAGTATGTATGCCCTTGTATAGGTTGGTGTGTAACATAGTGCTAGAGTTTGCATTCACAAATGAGTACTGCTGGGCATGTTTCCAGTCATGTGCTCAGAGGTGTGGCCCAATTATGCAAACTATGTCATACAGTTTGTGTATTTCGGTGTCTGTGTCTTCCTGCTTGGGGGGTGGGGGTCACTTGTTTGACCAGATACTTAGACGCGTCTGTGAATGTGTGTGATTTCTGGTAGTGTGTGTGGGTGTCCTTACTGTGTTCTGGTAAGGTTATGTGTTGGTTGTGTCCAGTCCAGTCTTGGCTGTAGACTGGGCTGCCTTCCAGCTTACCCCTGTAGCTGCATCCCAAACAATGTGTGGAGCGTGGAGTTAGGTGGGTCTGGCAGTGTACATGGCTTAGAGATTACATTCCCCCAGGATGGCCACATACACAAAGCTGACATTAGTAAACACCAGTAGCTGACTAGTGGACATGCCTGTATGAGCATTCAGTACTACAAGTACCAAGTACTGTATTTAGTTTATGTATTGCCTATGAAGATGTTTTAGGCAGTAATGTTCACATGTAAATATTTATGTTATGGACGTGACAACACTGGCTATTATGGAAACATTGTAGTTACCCCTAGCAGCAATCCTCCTCTGAGGAGCACATCTCATCCTGTTAGTTGATTACAGATGATGCAAGTGTCTACAGGTCTGTTTCCTTCTCTGGGTATATACTCACATATCCACCAGGACCATGAGCTCTGTTGAGCACAGACACCCACTCTCCAAACAGAGTCATGTACCAATAGACTCTGATGCCGCTATCAACATGATCAGGATATAATCAGATAGTATCAGACATCACCTATGATGTGGCTATTACACATGGGCAGCTTTCTCCAACATCTTACACTCCTACTACAGATGTTACACTGGAGTTAAAGATGATATGCAACCTGTTTCATTACCAGTGCTGTGCACTACCTTGCATACAGTATGTGCAGGTGGCTGTTAGGTTGGCAATGAGAGGTTGGGCTACATAAACGTGGTAGTTCAACCAGTGTGTCTGTACTCTCAATATCTACCCCCACTTACTTTTGTTTTACTAAGCAATATTAAAGCAAAACTAAACAATATAATATGAAATTAAGTGGGGGGCTTCGTCCCCCACCCCCCCCATTGTGGGGGGTGTGCCCCCCACCCCCCAACTATATATTCTAACTCCAGGGTCGCACTACAGTGGGGAAGGGGGCATATCCCATTTACTTGCTAATAATACTTGTTGGTCAAATGAAGTGTCACTCAAATGAATTTTCGGTCAAATGAAATTTCGGTCATTTGGTGTCGGGCAAATGGGTGTCGGTCAATCGGAAGTTAGGGCAAATGAAGTAGACCCGAATATACACACACACACACACACACACACACACACACATATATATATATATATATATATATATATATATATATGTGTGTGTGTGTGTGTGTGTGTGTGTGTGTGTGTATATATATATATATATATATATATATGTGTGTGTGTGTGTGTGTATATATATATATATATATATATATATATATTTATATATATATATATATATATATATATATATATTTTATATATATATGTATATATATATTTATATATATATATATATATATATATATACACACACACACACACACACATATATATATATATATATATATATATATATATATATATAGACTGCGGTAGTGGTGTTGTGGTAGCGTTGTCGCCTCACAGTTAGATGTTGCCCATTTGATTCTCAGTTAGAGCATCTTCTGTGTGGCAACATGCGTGAATGGGTGTTCCTTCATTGAAGGTTGTGCGTTAGGCCCGGCAAGCCAGCACGTAAAAATCTACTGCCAATCATTAGCGGACCGGAGTTCTGCTGTGGCGACCCCTAACCGGGAAAAGCCAAAAGACACAACAACAACATATATATAGAAAGGGTAAAAATCTGGGCAGTTGTTTTAATCATTTCAAACATCCACATGATTTGGGTAGAAAACATTATATACAAACCACACTAACAGGGGGAATTCTTATTGGCTGTTTTCCATGTGGCCATTGTTCCAACTGCAATAAAGTCAACAAAACCAAGCAATTTTCTAGTAAAAATTCTTCTATGGTGTATGATATTAATTTTTTTTGCTAAGTGTAGTTCTGACTGGGTTATCTATTTGGCCACATGTTTTTGTGGGTCATTTTATGTAGGACAAACCTCACGGCCATTGAGACTCAGGATTTTTGAACACATTAGCAATATCAAAAAGTGTAAAGTTCAAAATGCACTATATAAACACCATACCATAAATCCTACTGCAAAGTTTTCTTTTACTATTATTGATATTATAAAGGGCAAAAAGCTTAACAAAACGGGTTTGCACTCTTTGTTAAACTCTAAGGAGAAAAAATGGATTATTAAGTTAGGTGGTCTATTTCCACCAGGGCTTAATGAGCAATTTTAGATTAACCAGTCATGTTTCTTTTGTGTTATTTTAAACAACAGCACTTGAGTTGATTTCATTACACTGAGGAAGGCTGTGTGTGGATTGCCAGCCGAAACCGGTCTGTTTCTTTTGTTGTTTAACCAATAAATTATTTCACCAGGACACAGTTTGCTGGCTCTATTTTTTATTTTGGATTTCACTTGATATTTTTGGGCCATGCAATTGCACTCGCGCAGGAAGTACCTGAATTTTGTTACTCATTAACAATGACATTGGTAACCTTCGAACATGTGACCCAACCCAGGTCAGCTTTGTTGAGTGCAGTTCATGCCTACTGAACCTGTTTGACATCTTACATACAGTCACCAAGACATTAGATGATGGGGGCAGTGGTTCACACATACTACCTGGACCTCACCAAGGCTTTTGACACCATGCCCCACTCAGGTATTATTGAAAAACACACCAGCCTGCACATTCACCCATACATCACAGTCCACCTGTAACACTCTACTATCTCCAGATCATGTAGCCCCAGGTAGGTTAGCCTGGGTCTGAACACTCTCCTCCTCCTCTGGTGCCTGCAGTCGTTGTGTGCATCATCCTCCATACCACCTTCAGTCTCCAACACATGCTGGTGGATCATAGCTATGGCAGCCCCTAACATGTACATAATAAAATTTCCCCATTGTATACACCACTGGTGCAGAGTGTATGGGAATACACAAATGTGTGTGAGGTGCTTTCACACTTTATAGTATTGTGTTATGGATGCTGCTGATGTAAGTGGGTGTGTATGAACTATTCCAGCTGCTGCATGTCTTAATTATGGGTTTTGCAATGAGTACTGCAAGTGTGGGTACTTTACTGTGGAGATCTACTTGCCTGCCTTGATTACTCTGTTGCCCTTTAATTCACTTTTAGACCTAGATCCCCTCCCATTATCAGGCATGCATCCAGCTGCCATCTTTCTTGTTTGTACTTTCCCTACCAAGTCATGGCAAAATGTGCCTTGTAGCTAATATACTGCATATCGCCTTTGTTCTGCTTTGACACTTGGCTGTTTTCTTTGCAGTACATACCCTCCCCTTCCCTATTCTGCAGGTAGCTGCTTGCAGCCTTGTTAGTGTTGTCAATGGCTCACTGTAGGCTCCTAGGTGTTAATTAGTCATTTGTACTCCAGTTTCACTGCTGCAGCATTTCCTTATTACTTTCCTATATCCTTCCTGTTTCAGCTGCAGTGCGTGAAGTGCATACCCGTTTACCGGGTTTACGTGTGTTTTCATCTCCGTTCACATGCATGCTCAGTTACCTTGTGTACTCTCAGCTAAGCATAGCTATGGGCAATTTGACACACCCCTATCCTGCAGATTTGCCTAGCTAGGGGCAGACCAGTTTAGCAATGCTCCAATGTGCTTACAGCAATTACGACACACCCCTCTCTTGATGTCATCTTTATCTCAAGGCTCACCTCGGTGTTATAATGCTACGCTGTGATGTGCATCCTTACACCAGCAGGGAAGCTGCGATTCACTATTACTCCTCTCATTTGCATGGCATTGCCTACTAATTCCTAGCTACTGCGCATAACACTGTCACTGCCCCTTAGCAACCCTTGCACCATGAGTATGGTGTAGCATGCCTGCCATTGACTATTATGGGGGAATCATGTTATGTGTTTCATTGCGGTTTTATTCTATATGTTTATATATTCCTTGCGATCCCCTTTGTGCACCGCTGCCCTGCGCTTCCACATCGCGATAGTCAGACTATATATATTAAATGTTAATTTTATATTTTGTACATTTTTTTATGCCAATGGCTATATATTTAGCCACTGGCATATATTAACATTATAATATGTGTGTTTGGTCGGCTGTCATGGCTCCGATTTTATGTTTGCAAAAATGTAAACCGTTTTCTACGGTTTACATTTCTGCTTGCTTATACTATGCCTGCACCACTTACTGAATCACTACATACCTTCATTTGCATGCTACACTGCTGCACATGGGGTAATTAGCATACAAGGCTCAGGAGTTGTGTGGGTGTAGCGTATACTGGTAGTGCATGTGGAAACAGCTTGTACCTGAATCGCTCAACGGCCATATTTGGTGTTAGAACGTCGATGCTATGCCTGCACCTGGTGCAAGCTTCATGAATCCCGGGGAGAGAGTGTATATGCACAGTGTTAGGTTTCTGTTTTTAGTGACTGAAGTATAAGGATAAGTGATGTGCGTCACTATTGTATATGTTTCACAACCTATAGCCACAGTAAAGTACTCCAACTTGCTTCACGCAAGTACACATTAGTCCTGCAAAACCAAAAACATGACTGCTTAACATGAGCAAATGATAGTGGAGGTCAGTCATTTTCATCCACAGTCACTGTGCCTAGCAATTATAGTCACACCTCAAATGTCTGATTGTTTTTAACTTTCATTACAACTTAATGCCAAGGGGAACACAGATGGTTGGTATTTACAGGGGAGTAGATAAGCAGGTTGTGTGTGAATGTTCAATGCATTCATACTATCAATGATTAAAGATCATTGATCTTGTTTAGTTTAGGATCAGTGTATGTGCCTATGATCTATGAGATGATATGTATTACTAAGGTCACACTGTATTTCACTTTCTTCAAAATCACACATCAGAAATATATACAGTGGCTGGATGGTGAAAGTAGCGAGCAAGTACATGATCCTAGTAAAATATTAATTGCTGTGTCTCTGCTGTGGAGCAGTGTTTAATAGTTTCATAGGTGTTTTCTAGGCAAACAACCACAATGGCCTTTTTAAGCCTAGCCATGCATCTCAAATCTCTGACAAGTTTTGGTACACTTGACAAGTGGAAGCAGGGGCTTGGGAGATGCAACAGTTACAGGCTGTCTGCATCCATTAGAGACATAGGTAGCAAGCCAGGCATGAATTTCTTGTTCATAATCCAACTGTCCAAGTTGCACTTGAATTGGGTTAGGGAGGAACTTTGTTTTATATGGATGGGGAACCTGTTCCAGAGATGGGGTAGTCTCTGGGATACATACCTGTCTCTTCAGCAGGTCCTGTTTATATCAAAGCCAAGGTTTAAGTCTTTAGAATGGATAATTCTGGTTCTGTTTGTTTTCTGGATATGCAGGAGGTCCATCAGAGTGGGATCTGATGATATCTGTATGTCAGGCATAGATCTCACCTCAACAGCCTGTAGCCAGCAGAATACAGGGATAGAGCTCTGAGGCAGTCTGCAAAGGGCATGTTACTTACACCCTGTATTCTTTTAGTGAGGAACCTCTGTGGAAGTTGTATTGTGTTAGATATGCCTGCTTAGGCACATACCAAAGGGGGCACTGTACTCAGCGACTGGTCAAATGAATGCCAAATACAGTGGAACAATGACTTATTTGGACCTAGATGCCATACCTTTGTTTATAAGTTGGGCACCATAGAATGATTTAATCTCTGCTGTAGACATGTGATAGTCAAAGGCTAAATTACTGTCTGTGTGTGTTCCCAAATCCCTGACTACATGGCCAACTCTTAGGGGCATATTGTCAATATGATACTTAGCAGGTGTGGATAACATCCCAAAAGATACTATTATCCATTTCTTGGCATTTAGTTTTAGTCCATGGCTCTGGCATCAGTTGTGTCAGCCCTTCTTGAAGAACATCTGTGTCATTGTAGAATTCAATGACAGCTCCTAATTTGCAGTCATCTGAAATGTAGTCAGCCAGAGGACATTGACATTGGCCCTGACTTCAGAGAATTAAATGCCAAAAAGGAGTGGTCCCATGACTGATCCCTGAGGGACTCTACTTGGGACTGGCTCCTTTGTAAAGGTGGACTCACCAGTTCTAACTTCCTGGATGATGTCTATGAACCAGTTGGCTATCTCACCTAACCTCCTGAGTTTGACAAGAATGTCCAAGTGGGGTATTGTGTCAAATGCCTTGGCCAGGTCAAAGTAAGCAATGTGAGCAAATTTTCCCTCATCCATTGTTTTGGTGACCTTCTCAAAAGTCCAACAGGTTGAGTAGGTATAACCTACCCTTGATGGAACCTAGGTTGGATACAGTATCTGGAGGATTCCTATGTCATTATTTATCATTTCTATAATAATTCTTTCAATGGCTTTGCATATGAGACTAGTGAGACTTATGAGTCTGTAAAAATATCAACGGGTTCCACTGAGATTTGAACTCGTATCACTGGATTCAGAGCTCAGAGTGCTAACCATCATGCCATGGAACCACCTGTTTATGTGTGTATATGTGGTTTCAGTGGGAGGGTCATTTCACCTCTGCCTAAAAGCAATCTCATATGCATTTAATGTCTGACCCTCATGAGGCATACTATGGATATCTGATGTAAAACATATTTTTCATTTGTGACATGCATTACACAGAAACTGCATGCTTTCAAACACAAAAAGTGTTGGCATCATAATGTAAGTGGAGCTCTACTGAAATTCCTGAGAGTGGAAAAAAACACATTTACATGCATTTTGCAACTAACCTTCCTATAAAGACTGAATGAAATTTTCATAATAACATTTTAAATGGCAACCAAAACATGGTCTTTTATAGGATGACAACTCAAGCACGGTCTTTTATAGACATTTAATGACTAGGTTCACATGTCTTTCTTGCCACAGTTTGATGTATTATATTTCATTTTTATTGGGGGTGTTATGCTGGACTTCTACTCACTATTCAAACTACAAAATGGCCTAAGATGGTTCTTCACTGACTTGTCATTATATCGGAAGTAACAATTCTGTTTATTTCACCTAGAAACAACATTTTGTTGTCACCGGAATTACAATTTCCCTGTTGTCATATTTAGGTTACAGTAAAATACATGAAATGAAGATATTGATAATCAACTCAACTATGACGTACACATTAACTCAACTATTAAGTCTGTCAACAAAAAACTTGGCACCCTCTATAGAATAAAACCCTTTCTTACCCCTCCTGCAAGAAAAACAATTGCCCAGACTCACCTCATTTCCACCCTTTTCTATACCTCTGTTATATACACCAACCTATCCAAAAACAACCTCTCTAAACTCTCTACCTGTTATAATAGCGTAACTAGATTCATCACAAGCTCCCCCTTTAAAACTCACCACTGCCTTAACCTCAAACAGCTTGGCTGGCTAGAACTTCATAACCACATACTCTATCAACAACTACTTATTACTCAAAAGATCCTATACCACTCTAATAATACCCCTATCCTCACTAATCTTGTTACACCTTATACGAATCTACCTACACTACACTCTGCTAACAAACTTCTAGTCTCCTCTAATAAAGCTAACAACAAAGCTGGGGATTCACTCTTCTCAAACACTGCAGGAAAATTCTGGAATCAGCTTCCTGCTGACTTAACTTCCCTTGCTTCTACTTCTCTTTTTAAAAAACATCTTAAAGAACATCTCAAAGCTCATTGGCTCTGTCCATGCACTAACCCAGATTGACATCTTTTCTCACTTCTATCCATAACCCTATACACGACTACTATAACCTCTACCTCCAAATTGACTTACTACTACTGACTCTTACTCAGGAATTTTAGAATAATATATATATTCTTTTTCCTTTTCTAAGACTTGCTTATACCTTCTACTGTGAGTTGTAGAATTGTTTAGTTTAATTTTTACTAAAAGTGTTTAGTTTTACAAATTTATTTTATAACTGTTCTCTATCAGAGTGCTAACTCTGTATTGTGTTTCTCATAGTTATATACATTGTTAAATTTCCCATTTTTTTTTGCTTGGAGCTTTTCTCCCCGGGCCTCTACTGAAAATGGACATATATCCAGCTAGACTAGCCCGGTCAACAAATGTAAAATAAAATAAATAAATAATAAATAATACATTCATGAATGTATTTTCATACCTGGAATTATGAGCTAAGTGTATTTAATGACTGAATGTTAGAACATGTTATTCTAATTAGCTTAATGTTTTCATGTGGTTAGAGAGAGAGACATGGTACTTTGTTGTTAAATAATGCTGGTACTCATATATGACCATTTGGTTGTGCTGTTTTCTGCAATTCAGTTCTGATGGGACACCAGTAATTAAGTAAGGTCAGATGTAAGTAATGATCTGTCTGACTAAATAATATTTCCAATGGCATTGTAATGTTGTCATTAAATTTATTAAAGCTGCAGTCCCAATACTGCACTGAAGATGCAGCAGAGATGGAAAGAAAAGTATGATTTAAATTCAGTTGTATCATCATCAACATGTCATTTGGGTTGGTGACCCTAGAGAAATGCAAGAAGTGTAAGTGGTGATCTCACCAGATTTTAAAGGTATTGTTTGTTTGTAATATTTTGATTTTTTAGGCATAAATAAGCCTATCAAAGGAAACAACCAGTCTAATTACAGAACTGATATGTGCATTCAGCATTCTTGTTCACACCATTGTGTATGATCAAGACAGTATGTAGCATTGAATTATGCATTATTACATATAGGCATAGTGTTTTACTGAAGCTCGCTGCTTCTAACTGCATGTGAGCAATACACTCCATAGGTGATATGAACTACTACCAGTACTATATGACATCTATATATGGGGGTGATGATTAGACTTAATATGCCAGTGAAGCCTTCCTAGGTAGCTTATTGTCTGTTTTTATAGAGGACTATACTGACATAACACTGTTCATTACCAAAAGGTATGGCATCCTGTTACTGGCATCTAAAGTGGGGAAATTCAACCAGATGAAGGTTAGACAAAAGCCTACACTTCTGTGAATGAAACAGAGGAATGGTTTCATAGTTTCATAGTTTCATAGTATAGTGCTAGGCTATCTGCCCTGGGGCATTTGTAAGCATAGCCGTAGTGATGTGGCTTTTGCCACCCCATGAAATGGTACAAAAATGTACAGAATAAATCTAGAATACTGTGCCTCTGTCTAGTAGTGACACAATGAAGGTCCCTTTATATAATAGAATTAGTTTACTGTGCCCCTGTCTAGCAGTGACGCAGATGTGACCCCTGGGGTAAACTTACGATCTCCCATCCACTCATCAAGATTTTTCTTGAAGAGAGTCAGTGATGGGACTCTGCCTAATACGAACTGGGATCCTGTTCCAAAGCATGGGAAGCCTCTGGGTTATGAATCTTTCTGTTTGACTCATCTTGGTGCCCGTGAACTGCTGCATCTGCTTGGTACATTCTAGAGAAGCAATAAATATGTCCACAAATTCTTCTGAGTAGAGTGCTGCTTGGACTTCCTGAATCCAAGTAGGGGGTAGCTGCTAAGAATATCCTACCCCATCCGTTGAGGTGTCAGGCCAAGCCTCACTGAAAAGTTGTACCACAAAATTCCCCTTAAGTTCCTCTTGTAACTCACTTCAGATAGTAAGAACCGTGTCTGAATATTATGATAGGGCATTACCATGTTAATGTGGTAGAACTTATGTTTCTGCCTCCAACCTGGCAACTGTATAAGATAATTAATGTCACTTACCTTTTTATATTAGAGAAAGAACCTTTCTATGCTACTTGTAGAATATTCTGGTAAACAGATATAACTACCTTAATTATATGTCCAACTGCATATTTTCAGGTTCTGGTGGTCTGGTCATGCTGACCTCTTGCTGCTATTGTACTTGTACCAGATTCTACTGTGCCAACACCAGGCCCTCCCTAACCCATGTCCTAAAATGTAGGACATTCTTCTCAACAGAAAAATTGTCAGAATCACATTCACCCTCAAATTCATCACAACTTAAATCTACACCCCACCCTATGACCATAGGATTCTTGAGACAACCCACTGTGTCCAAAGAAGAGTTGGGAAAGGTACTTGTCCCACTCCCACTCAAACTGGTTTGTGGATGCTATCAACATGATCATTAGAATCAAGCTAAACCTCTTTAATATGCCATCTGTTTGCATGCAGCAGGGATAATCTTTAGCTGCCTTACCACAAAGCACTTCTACAAATAGGTCACCGGTATGAATTAAAATTAGAACTTGCATCTGTCTGTATGGGAAAAATCAACCCTGTTAAAGATTTCTAAGAGGGCATTTGCCACCTTCTCTGCCTGATTAAGTGGCAGGACAACTTCTTCCAGATACTTGATAGCATATTCTACCTCTACTATCGTGATGTTGGGGTTACTGCAAGAATCCACAATTTCCATGGCTACTCTTTGAAATTCTTCCTCGATAACAGTCAGTGGTACCAAAACAGCTTTGTTTTTGTCTCCCATTTTGCCAGTTTTTTGATATTGCAATTATATCTTGCAATATAATCTCACAGCTTTTACAATACCTATTCAGCATAAATGTTGAATAAGCCTTCTTTCTGTGTACTTCAGTCTCATACAGCCTGATAAAAGAATAGCATGGTCTTTGGCCAGAAGTACCCAATGGCAACTCATGGGACTTCCAAGTGCTGCAATACTTCCAATACTTCTTCAGCTAACCCCATTCAGGAGTCAGTTCTGTGTATAACAACCCCTTATCTTAGTATAAATTCTCTTCTTGCCCTTAATAATAAGGAGACACCTTGGATACCTCATCATATCTCCATCAAGTTCTGAAAGACAGTATTAAAATGCTGTGCTGTCTCATCTCTTTATTTGTAATCCTACCCAGGTACCTTTCCAGAAGAAGTGTAATATCGTTTGCTAGCAATAATTCAGATACAGGCTTGCTGCTACCACTTAAATCTACCGCTGAAGTAACCTCTTCCAAAGGAAGTCTACTACCATTTGACAGCTGTCGTTCAGATTAGCTTGCTGCTAATAATTACCTGTTCTCCTGAAGTAGCCATGTTACCAGCCTCTGTAGGAGATGTGGTCACTGTTTGGGTTTCCCCTTGCTACCCAAGTCATGCACTTGTCTCCATGCCTTGCTGGATTTATTTTCATATACACATGGTAATAAATCTGCAGAATAATTTTTTAGTAATACATCTGTATGCATAGTATCAAACACTGTCACCACCTTGTTATCCCGTCCTCTTTCCATTCCAAGTGAACTGTAGCTAATGGCATTTGAAAATATGTACTTTCAATGTATGATGTAGGATCTGTCTTAACTATGGTTTCTTTTCCATTCTTCAGGATAGGATACAGACCCTTGTGGCTGGCTGAAACAGCTGCTGACTCAAAACAACTTTGTATTACTGTGGTTCCACCTGTTAGTTGCATCATATGGCTCTTATTTTTCATCCTGTTTCTGCATTTATTTGTACCACAAAAACCACCTCTTGGTTCCATTGGTAACATTTAACCTGTACACCTAGGTAAGTACTGGAAACTGTGGCTTTACACTTTATCTGTGGATCTTGTATGGATTATTTACACTGTCCTCCATATGTTTCCTTATAGGCAGACATAGCATTAGGTAAACATCTGTTGTGCAGTTGTGCTCTGCTGGCTATGTGGAGTTCACTCTTTTTGCTTATTTTTCAGTAGTGATACACTCACTGTGTGTTAACCAGATTCTTATATCCTCAACAAAATAGTGAATGTTTCTCTCTTATCATAATGTTTTGCAACATTTCAAAATTAGTAATTTGGCATTCATTCATTCTTCTATTGAAATAAGTGCAAAGTTTAGAAATAAAATCACTGACACTGTGCTCTGCTTTTCTTCTCTGTTCACTAAACTCTTTCCAATAAGACTCAAGTAGTAACCTTTTTAACATAAACATTTTTAAACTTTAATATAATTTAGACATTTAACATTATTTAATGGGTTAAGTCTATGCATTGCTTTTTCCATAAGCAGAGGATTTAAAAACCTTACCTCTTGCTCATGACCTGTTTGGTACTAAGTACACCCGTGGTCACATGTCTGAATACAAATATCAAACACATCTCTCTCTCTCTCTCTTTATATATATATATATATATATATATATATATATATATATACTCAGGAAATGCTTTCATACTGACCTTGGTATTTAGATACATTCAGATGGTAAAGGCTTAGCACCTTACTCTGCATCATTAGGACCACTAATTCTATACTCACTTGTCTGGAAAAAACAGTGTGACAGTTGCCTTTCTGATACCAGTATCTATGACATTATGAAGGCCTGATAGTTCCATAAATAGGATAAACAGAACACGGATATAGTGAAGGCTCCTGAGGCACTCCCAGAAGGGCATACAGAGCAACATAATGGAACTAGCTATGCAGGTGTCAAATGCAGGCAAAACTCTCATCTGTAGTGCAATCCTACCCTCACTAAGAATGATGCCCAGATACAAAGAGGTGATGGCTGGCTTTATTAATTGGGTAGTAGTAGTACTCATTCTAAAGGAATCCTGTATGTTTCAGCTTGGGATGAGATGACTGACAGGTCACCAAGTATGGACTACACATTTTGTTCTGCATAGTCCACTTACTGGCCAAAACACCAGCTGCCACCATTGTGCCTTTTTTAGGCAAAGTCTGTTTTCTGATGTTGCCAGCATAACAAAACTGCTTGTAGTAAATTTCTACCCAGATCATATCTAAGAGAAGATCGTATTCAGGTATATAGGGCATTTAGGGACAACTACCTCTGGGAATGTTTGGGGTTATCAAAAAGTACTAGAGAATCATCAGATAACCTGTGTAGAAGATTATATAGGGATGAGAAGTGTACTAATTGGTTCTCTGACAGAGTAGCTGATGCTTGGAACAGACTACCAAATTACATTAAAGCAAGTACTAGTTTAGATATTTTTAAGAACAGCCTGGACACTTATTATGGGAACAAGTGTTTTGGTATATTGTCAAGCTAGAAGGGCATCATTGCCCATGCTTGAAATATTTGTATGCATGTATATAAAATCTGCTCTTCTCAGTCCCAGAAGTCTTAATAAATTCAAGGATTTTAAGCCTCTTATGTAACTTGAACACATTGGTAATCTCAGCTGTAATAGATACTTGACTTCACTCTAAAAACCATACTCCTTATTAATTGTTTCAGTACCTATTATATATTCAGAACTAATGGAAACTGTGGGGGGGTTAGCATTATTTGTCAGAGGCTAAATTGTATCTAGCAAGATTCCCTGCAACTCCCAAACAGAATTGATTGAACTTCAAATTATCTTTAACAAGGTAAATTATAATTCATATAGGTTCATAGGTTCATAGGTAGGTACTAGGCTATCTGCCCGAAGGCATTTATAAGCCAAACCAGAATGTGTTGGCTTTCGCCACCCCCCTTAGATTAGTTCCCTGTGCCTCTGTCCAGCAGAGCCACTGAAGTGATCCCAGGGGTAAACTTTCTCTTTCCCATCCACTCGTCAAGGTTTCTGGTGAAGAGTGTTAGCGAGGAGCTCTGCCTAATGTAGATTGGGATCTTGTTCCAAAGCATGGGAAGTCTCTGGGACAGGAATCTATCTCTCCAGCATGTCCTATTTATTGTTGTGGTGAGGTTTAGATCCCTAGAATGTACGGCTCGAGGGGATAAGGTTTTCTTTAGGTGGAGGATGTCCATCAATTCTTGGACATGGCCTTGTATGTCAGGCAAAGATCACCTCTGTGTAGGTGGTATGCAACCGAGTACAGCTGGAGTTTCTTCAATCGAGCTGCATAGGGCATCTGTTTGAGGCCAGTGCTCCTCTTGGTGTGGTACTTCTGTGGTCTTTCCAGCTGTTGCAGGTGTTTTGTAAGGTACATCCCAAATGGGCCACTGTACTCTATGATGGGTCTGATGAGTGATGAGTAGAGGGGCACAATGACCTCTTTTGATCTGGATGCGAACCCTTTTGTGATTAGGTGGGCCACATGGAAGAATTATCTAACCACTTTGGCAATGTGATTATCAAAGGAGAGATTACTATCTACTTGGGTCCCCAGATCCCTTATTATGTCTTCTGTATTTAGGGGACTACCACCTAAGTTTTAGTTTGTGGGTACTTTGTTTTTTCCAAAGGGGATGACTGTGCACTTTTTGGCATTTAGCTTGAGGCCATGGTTTTGACACCAGGTATCCGTCTCAGTGAGACCCTTTTGGAGGATATCTGCATCAGTCGGAGAGTCAATTATAGCCTCTTGTTTGCAGTTGTCTGTGAACTTGGTCAGCCATAGTCCTCCTATGCTTGCTTGTACCTCTGAGAAGTATATGCCCAACAGGAGGGGTCCTAGGACTGAGGCCTGGGGAACACCACTTGTAACCGGTTTAGAGTCGGACCTAGCTCCCACAACTCTCACCATTTGGCAACCCACCTTGTGACGTAGGGGCTTATGTTCAGGCTGGTGAGCTTGTCTATAATACCAGAATGAGGAATGCTGTCGAATGCCTTTGAGAGGTCTAGGCAGGCTGTGTGTAAAACCTTTCCCTAGTCTATAGCCTTGGTAACTGTCTCAAAGAAGTCCACCAGGTTTAGGAGGCATGATCTGCCCTTAACCAAGCCAAACTGGTTAGGGTCCAGTGTTTGGAGGTTCCCAATGTCTCTGTTAATGAGTTCCATGATGATGCACTCCATAGCCTTGCAGACCAAGCTAGTCAGGATTATAGGGCAATAGTTCCTGTGGTCTGTTGTGGCTCCACCTTTGTGGAGCAGAATAACTGTTGCTGTGCGCCACTCTTTGGGTATGTAGCCTGTGGAGAGGCTGAGTTTGAACAGTGTGTTTAGGTGATGGGCTAGTTCATCTTTGAGCTCATGTAGGATGCAGCCTGGGACACTGTCCAGCCCCATTGATGCTGTGTTTTTGGCTTTGGAGAGGGCTGTTTTAACCTGAGTGTCTGTGATTTCTGGGGCTCTACGTTCTTCTGGTATGGTTATGGGCCCTTTTGGGGGTGAGGGGGGTGATGTGGTGAAGTTTGCTCTGAACCTGTCTGCCAGAATGTTGGTGATATTGGTTGGTTCAGTGTATTTTGTGCCATTCTGCACTAACTCCGAGCAGATCTGAGCATTGTCACTTAGATTCTTGACATAGCTAAAGAATGCCTTGTGATTATCTTTGGAGTCCTCGGCAATTTTTATTTCGAAGCTCACCTTGGATGATTTTATGAGGGATCGTAGTTTCTTGCTGATACTGATCAGGGACGTCTTCCCTTCTTGGGATTTTACTCTTTTCTGTACCAGTTTCCTCCTTCTATTGTATAGCTTGTTTATGGCATGGGTCCACCAGACTGGTTTCCTTTTCTTGGAGGAGTGAGTCTTGGTTTTGCTTGGGATAGCACAATCTATGCATTCTTGTAGGTGCCCATAAAATGCATTAATAACAGATTTTGCAGCTTGGACAGCATTATCCTGTAGCATGAGAGCTTTGAAACTTTCCACCTCGGTCTTAAGTAACGTGGAGTTTGCTTTTGAAAAGTTTTTCACAGTGGTTTCCTTGTCCAGGGGTGGGGGTGGAATGTGGATATCCAAAGTGATTTGTTTATGGTCAGATCTAACCAGCAAGAGGTTGACCTCCGGTGTGGAACACCGGTCACCCATGTTGGTGATGACCAGGTCCAATATGTTGTCACCTCTGGTGGGAGTGTTGACCAGCTGATCCAGGGTATTTGAGTTTATAAATTCTAGGAAATGTTGGGCAAGGGAGTTAGTACTTGAGTAGTTCTCCCAATTAATGTTTGAGTAATTGAAATCACCCAGTATTAGGGTGCTTGGTAGGACCTTTATGTTTCCCAGTGTTTCCAGAAACATGGAAAGGAGGGCCTGGGACATGGTGGGTGATCTGTAGCAAGCTACAATTTGAATTGCAGTTTTGCTCATTGTTAGTTACACATGGATGATCTCTGAAGCATCATGCTGTGCCACTAACCTGGAGGTGTGGGTATCCTTGATGAATATGGATACGCCCCTGCCTTTTGTATTTCGGTCTGGGTTTTGTGGCCAAAATGTATGATATGAGTTGCAGCCTGGTAATGTTGGGGTGCTCTCTGCAGCCTTAAACCAGGTTTTTGTTACTGCACATATATCAATTTTCTCCATACTGAGGAGTGCCTCGAGTGCATGCATTTTGAGGTTTAGACTTCTGGCATTGAGTAGTATTACCCTCAGTTTTTGTTACTTGTGTTATTTACGGCAGTGGGTTTGTCTTTTGAGCCTTGCCTAAAAAAGGCACTATGGGGGTAGCAAGAGCTTTGGCCAGTATTCAAAAGCCTAAGGGTGACAGGTGCAAGCCTTCTCTAGCGAAGCAGCATGGCTTGTCGAGCATGTCATCCCAGGCGGACAGACACTGGATCCCCTTTGAATGACACCAGAAACTTAGCCAATTGTTGAAATAGATATTTTTTTCTTTATACTGTGGTATCATTCTTGGTAAGGGCAGGATGCTACTCAGGGTCATGGTCATACCGGCCTGGGCTACATGATCAGAGAGCTCTTCCATGTCTCTTTTCATGTAGTCCAGGCAGGTACGGCTCAGGTCATTCACACTAACATGGATAATGACAGAGTCTTATTTGTAGTTGTTCTGGAGTGACCTGCATGCTTGTGTTATGTGGCGGATCCTGGCACCCAACAGGCAGCTAACAGTAACCTTCTCCTTATTCAGCCTAGTGAGTGGGACGTCAGTGTGCCTGACTATAGAGTCACCTATTACTAGTATGTTGGGCATGTTATTTTGCCTTAAGGGCTGTGATTGCGTGGCACACTGGTTTTGTCAAGTATGTGTTTCATGGTTTGTGTTGGGGGATGAGGGGGTGAAGGTTGCTTGGATGTCTGCTTTGGAGGTCTCTGTTGCTTTTGTAGATTTTTATTTAGAGCCTCCAAGTATGTTTTTGTGTATTTATGTGTGTTTTTTGCTGGTGCTGGTTTAATGGGTCTATGTGAGACTGGTGGTGTGATGCAAGTATTTCCCTTCTCCTCTTGACTGTCTCATCCAGTACTGGGTTGAGAGAGCTTAGCCTCCAGTTTGGCCGTATAATTGCATCTCTCGCATGTATTAGTGTTTGGTGGTAGGATGAGAGGGTTGTCTGTGTACATGAGGCAGTTGTAACATTGCCTCAAAATGCCTAGATTCACCAGTTGGACTGGAGAGTACACATGAAACTGCCCTTTGGACATGCCTGGATAGGTACAGTGAACTGTTTTACTGAATGGCTGGTAAGGTCGAATAGAGAGTCTTGTCCTTCTGTACAGTATAGGGGGTTCTAGTGCTAGGGTTTATAAGTGCTTGCTATGAGGTTTGAGCAAGTGCCAGGCTGAGAAATGAATGGCTTGAGTGCTTAAGTTGAAAGTTTGTCTAGTTCCAAGGGAAAATTTGAAAAGGAGACTTTATGGAGCTGGGAATAGTTGTACCCTAGCTAACCGGAGCTGCCCAGCATGCAAAACAGGGAAAATGCGGTTTTTATAGCAGGGAAATGAAAGAGATAGAAATTAGCCCAAAATGGCCAATAAACTATTAATTTCTGGGCTGAAACCACTCCTCCAGGGACAGATAGGCTGCTCAAAGCTCCCCTCTCTCACAGGTGAACAGAGAAACTTCCTTCTATCCAAGTAAGGTATGGGCAAACACAGAGATTTGTAACACAGCCCTGAATTCAGCACTAACCTGAAAACTGGACTATACTAACTTATAAAGGGAGGAAACAAATATATATATATATATATATATATATATATATATATATATATATATATATATATATATATATATATATATATATATATATATTTTTTTTTTTTTCAGAAAATAAAGCAGATACAATCAAAAAAACACTTTAAATGCACAGTAAAGGATACTTATTGTTAAATATCTCAGATTAGAGTTGCAGTCAATGCCCCTAGTAATAAAGTAGGAAGAAACAATGAGTAAAGTGCAATTTTTATATATATAATTATATATAATTCCAAAGTTAGTTACGAAAATAAAATTGCCAAAGATTACAAAGACAACCACAAGGCATTCTATAACTATGTCAAGAATCTAAATGACAATGATCTACTCTGAGCTACAACAGAATGGCATTAAATATACTGATCCAAATGATTTTGCCAATATCCAGGCAGATCGATTCAGTGCCAAATTCACTCCCCTCTCACCCCCTAAATGGCCCATCTCAATACCAGAAGATTGCCAAATTCCATTAATAATGGCCACACAGGTGAAAAATGCACTCTCCAAAGCTAGGAATACAGCATCCATGGGACCAGATGACATCCTGGGCTGTGTACTACATGAACTACAAAATAAACTGGCACCTTACCTAAGTGTCATGTTTAATCATACCCTCAAATCAGGCTTCGTGCCCACTGAGTGGCTCACAGCTACAGTTATCCCACTCCACAAGGGGGGATCTACCTTGGATCCCGGGAACTACCGCCCCATCAGTCTGATGAGCCTGATCTGCAAGGCCATGGAACGTATTATCATGGAACTTATAAACAAAGATATTGGCAACCTTCAAACACTGGACCCCACTCAGTTTGGGTTCATGAAGGGCCGATCTTGTCTCCTGAACCTGATTGACTTCTTCGTATCAGTCTCCAGAGCCATGGCTGAGGGTAAGGCAGTCCACACAGCCTATCTGGACCTCACCAATGCCTTTGACACCATCCCCCACTCTGGAATCATAGATAAACTTACTAAGCTGGGCATTAATCCCTACGTCACTCGATGGGTTGCCAACTGGCTTACTGACAGAACCCACACTGTAAAAGTAGCTGACTCCAAATCCATCTCCAGACAAGTGACAAGTGAAGTACCTCAGGGTTCAGTCCTGGGACCACTCTTGTTTGGCATCTACTTCTCTGAAGTACAGGCTAATATTAAGGGACTCTGGCTAACAAAGTTTGCAGATGACTGCAAACTGGGAGCAATTATTGAATCTCCAAATGATGTGGATACTCTACAAAAGGGCCTTACAGAAACAGATGCTTGGTGCCAGAGCCATGGGCTCAAGCTCAATGCCAAGAAATGTATAGTTATCTCCTTTGGGAAAAACATGTACCCATGAATTACCACATAGGTGGCAGTACACTAAACACCAAAAGTGTGATAAGCGACTTAGGGACACAGGTGGACAGTGCTCTCACCTTCAATAACCACTTTGCCACAACAGTCAGGAAATTCTTCTATGTGGCACACCTCATCACTAAGGGCTTTTCATCCAGAAAAAAGGAGGTCATTGTCCCACTGTACTCATCCCTCATTAGACCCATTGTAGAATACAACGGCCCATTTGGTATGTACCTCTCAAGACATCTGCAACAACTGGAAAGGCCACAGAAATACCTCACTAAAAGAATTACAGGCCTAAAGCAGATGCCCTATGCTGACCAACTTAAAAAACTCCAGCTATACTCTGTCACATATCGTCTACTCAGAGGTGATCTCTGCTTAACATATTAGGCCATGTCAAACCCAGAGCTCTTGGACATGCTACACTTAAAGAAATCCCAATCCCTCAGAGCCACACACTCCAGGGATCTAAACCTTGTCATCACAATAAACAAAACATGCTGAAGGGATAGGTCCCTGACCCAGAGACTCCCCAGACTCTGAAATAGACTGCCCATACATGTCAAGCAGAGCACTTCCTTGGCCCTCTTAAAAAGAAACCTTGATGTTTGGATGGGAAAAAGGAAATTCACCCTGGGGATAATATCAGTCACCCTGCTAGACAGGGGTCCAGGGAAGTAAATAGTGTGGGAAGAAATACCCAGGGAATTGTTATGGCTAGACTTGTATAGGTCAATACAATGGCAACAATAGAAAATGAACAAACTGATTTAAACAAGTTACCCAATTAACCAGAAAAAAGCTCAAAACTGAGCCCTGTTCCAGCAGTCTTCAATCAGACAAGTTCTAACTGCGCACTCCAGCTACTAGGGGGCAAGAGAACCTTCTCCAAAAAAGGATGGTCTGGATCAGTGCTCAAGTTATACAAACAAAGCTAGATTCAGCAGGCCTGAATCTGGTCTATGCTACAGCAACAAGGTACACCAATTTCAGAAAGAAACGGTTAAAATAAGCAGGCACAATAAGAAATTCCCAGCTCAAAACCGCAGAATCCAGCCTCTCCTCCCACAAGAGTGCAGACCACAAACCTTCTTAATGTAGAATAACTGGCCTGAAACCCAAGTGCTTAAACCAGAACTAATAAACTATTAATCTAGCAGACACTGAGCCTTCAATCAGCAATTCCCAGCTTAGAAGGATGTAAGCTACCTGTCCTGCCCAACAGTGCAGACCACAAACCTTCTTAATGTAAAACAACCAGTATGAAGCCCAAGTGCTTAAACCAAAAGACTTAGAATAACAGTTACAATTTAATCAGACTACTACGAAGCAGTAATAAATGCAGCAGAATAAATAAAACTGAGTACTTTTAAGAAGAGGCAAAAGCAAAATAAAGTAGGAGGAAACACAAATACAGTAAAAGCAGATGAATAAAGTGCAATTTTTTTTTTTTTTTTTTTGTTTTGTTAGTAAAGTGCAAGGAGAGAGGAAGGAAGAACCTAAGTGGGTTGCCCTTCTCAAATCTTCTCTCTGTATTAAGTAGAGTGAACACCAGACTCAGAATATGATCTCACTGCACTCGGTTAAGTGAGCAAATGAGATGGACCCAGGAGGAGTGTTCAAATACAGACTTACAGGAGGGGCAGGCAATCCCAGAGCCACCAACACTAACACCAAGACAAGAACAGAGAGGATGGGCGGGGAACTAACTGCAGAAAGACAAACAGCACACTATTCAGTGAAACACACCATTAGGTAACAGAAAAAAATTAAATACAATACTTTTAAAACTGCAAGTTTGTACTTAACAGAAGAATAAAATACACTACTGCAAATTTGCACTTAACTTCAGCTTCTAATGCAGGTGATTGTAGCCAACCAAGTCTCTCAGAAGATGGGCATAACATTAATTCTCAAACTTTGTGGCTAGCACTTAAAGTACAGTGGAAGCCCTCTAGGCTAACAGCTAAATATCAGATAACAAAGAAGTGAGAAGACCACCACCCCCTCTTATAGCTGAGTGACACACAGCACACTATTCAGTGAAACACACAATTAGGTAACAGAAAAAATGAAATACAGTACTTTTAAAACTGCAAGTTTGTGCTTAACATAAGAATAAAATACACTACTGCAAGTTTGCACTTAACTTCAGCTTCTAATGCAGGTGATTGTAGCCAACCAAGTCTCTCAGAAGTTGAGCATAAAATGAATTGTCAAACTTTGTGACTAGCACTTAAAGTACAGAGTAAGCCCTCTAGGCTAACAGTTAAAAAATACATGCAAAGAAGTGAAAAGACCACCACCCCCTCTTATAGCAGAGAGACACACAGCACACTATTCAGTGAAACACACAATTGGGTAACAGAAAAAATGAAATACAGTACTTTTAAAACTGCAATTTTGTACTTAACAGAAGACTAAAATACACTACAGCAAGTTTGCACTTAACTTCAGCTTCTAATGCAGGTGATTGTAGCCAACAAAGTCTCTCAGAAGTTGAGCATAAAATGAATTCACAAACTTTGTGGCTAGCACTTAAAGTACAGAGGAAGTCCTCTAGGCTAAATGTTAAATATCAGATAACAAAGATGTGAGACGACCACCACCCCCTCTTATAGAAGAGAGACACACTATTCAGTGAAACACACAATTAGGTAACAGAAAAAATGAAATACAGTACTTTTAAAACTGCAAGTTTGTACTTAACAGAAGACTAAAATACACTACTGCAAGTTTTCACTTAACTTCACTTCTAATACAGGTGATTGTAGCCAACCAAGTCTCTCAGAAGTTGAGCATAAAATCAATTTTCAAACTTTGTGGCTAGCACTTAAAGTACAGAGGAAGCCCTCTAGGCTAACAGTTAAATATCAGATAACAAAGAAGTGAGAAGACCACCACCACCTCTTATAGCAGAGAGACACACAGCACACTATTCAGTGAAACACACAATTAGGTAACAGAAAAAAGGAAATACAGTACTTTTAAAACTGCAAGTTTGTACTTAACAGAAGTCTAAAATACACTACTGCAAGTTTATGTCACTCTCCATATCCCCAGTGGACCATACAAGATTTCTAAACATGCTAAATAAATTATCTGTAAGTAAAAATACCTTTTCATGGAGATCTCAACTATCCATGAATGGACTGGAGCACCTCTACCATAAAGGCTGAGTATTATCCAAAGATTCCTATATGTAGTAAATGCTACATCCATAGTACAGATAGTTAACTAGCTTACTAGTAATCAAAATATTTTGACCTCATCCTAAGTGACATCACACCTACTAGCACCAGTCCTATAGTATCCTCATCTCAGATAAAGTCCAATCACAAATCAGCAATCTTCTCCTTTAGCACATCTAACTCCACCACAAAAGACACCTCTAAATTCAAGGACTATAAAAAGACAAACTTACTAATACCGCACAGTGAAGTCTAAATATTCAATCAAGTTTTATAACCTCCATGCAGTCTTTGTTGTCACTTATGCCAATGAATTTTACTTCCATCTAGGAAACAACATACCTCTTAATTGCCCTGACTTCACAGGAAATTTCTAATTTTTACTCATATTTTTGCTCTGTCCATCATAATATATTTGATTTTCTGGTAAATCACCTGGGGACTGCAGTCAGTCAATAATGCCAGTCATTAGAGTTTCATAACTCTTTCTGTTCAAAATGCACATTGATGCAAAACCTGCTGTTCTATTAACTTTTCAAATGAATTAAAGTAATATTTAAAAATTGTCCCTGATTTTTGGCTTTTGTCTCCCCATTATTTTTGGCTTTGTTCAGAAATTTTGAGCAAAGGAGTTTGGTAGTATGACAAATATCATAACTAAGTAGTCTAAATTAGAACCAAAATATTGGGATAATAAAAATAAACATAACTTTGGTGGAATGCTGGCATTAATAAGTTCAGTAATAAAAGAAAAAAAATCTAATTAGGGCCTGTATTAAATCATAAGCTACCCACATTAAACAATCAAGCAACAATTTCACAAAAATATGACATTTACTAAGATCAGAATAGAAAAGAAATTAAAAATTACCCTCCAAAGATGATGAAAAATATAAATCTCTCTTTACATTATGTACGTAAAAATAGCACTTATCAGTGTTCTGAATAAATATGTAATTGTATCACCCTTTCCAGCTTTTGAACTCTAAACATTTTGCTTATGCAGTTACAGATACATTTAGTGTCAGTTTCACACCAGAAACAGCTAATATAGTTTCAGAAATCCTGGAGTCATTGCTTTCCACCAGGATTATTATGAAACATGTCATAACTGCTGTCTTTAAGGTTAAACATGCCACATCTATGGCCACAGCAATATACCTGGTTGCTTAATCACCGGGAAAACCATAAATCTTTTTTTTACATCAGGCACTTAAGACATAATACATATCAATGTTGTGAATTACTACACAGTGATATCACTTTAAGCTATAGATAGTGGACATGTGACACATACAGCAAACGTGGATCTGGGCAAAGTCTTTGTTACTATCCTCCATAGTGGAATTAACAGTTTAAATGTTGACCCTTTGGTTATATGATGAATAGCAAAATGGCTGACGGATCTCATATAGTTATACTAACAGGTACTAACTCAGAAAGCAAAAAGGTGACTAGTGGAATTCTTCAGAGCTGAATAGTGACATCCTTCCTGTTTTGCATCTGCTTCTTGGATCGCCAAACAAATTACCTAGACACATGGCTATACACACACCACATTTTCAAATGACCACAAGCTGAGTGTTAGTGCTCAATTAGCATCTGAATCCATATTAATACATTCAGGTCTAAACTGTACAAATCAATTGTTTATTAGAAAAAAGGTTTAAATTAAATGCAATGAAAAGCAGCATTGTTACCTTTGGTAAATAAATCACAACAGTAGCTTATAGTGCAAACAGTGTCTGGCTCTAGACTGAGAAGGTCATCAGAGATATTAGCACCTTCATAGACAACTCTATACTTTGACTACCATAATGCAAAAGTATTCAGGATATCTTTCTAAATGCCCTAATTAATTAACAACTAAAAGTAGTTTATACATATCAAAAGAAGTTAACATTCCTCTATACTCTGTCCTGGTCAGGCCATTTATAGAATATAATGCCCCTTTTCTTATGTGTCTATTCAGTCATCACACAGCTAGAAAGGTACCAGAACTTATAACTGAAATCTTCACTTGACTAAAGATCCCCTCAGCTACCAAGACAGACTTAAATTGCTGTCCCTCTACTCTATAGTTTACAGACTCCTTTATGGTGATGACATATGCCTTCTATTCTGTGTTATTAAGGCCAACTTTTCCTTGATCTCCTACACTCCCCAAAACAAATGGCTCTACAAACAATTGAATTAAGTATTTAATCTAATAAATAAGGCACGCTGGAGGGACATATTTATTACTCAATGCTTTCCCCAATTTCTGGAGGAATTTTCCATTACATATAAAAGCGAGGGATATCCTCACTTCCTTTAAGGCAATGCTGCCAAATGAATAATCACCTATGAATTTATTTCATACTTGACTTGTTTTGCCCTCTTGCAACCAGGATATGCCTTATGATGGTGGGCATTATTAAGGTGATTATAGTACGTAGACCAACTCCATCTTGTAAACTCTATAATTCTATGAATCAATGAAACATGCTGCTATTGCCTTTTCTTTTTCTTCCTCTTCTTACCCTGTATCCCTCTCTTCTGCAATACCTAGGTCAAGGTGATAGATTCTTTCCTTCTCTTTGGCTTCATGCTTTCACATTTGCTCTGCTGTTTTGATCTCAGACATCTCCAGCTGTCACATTTTAATCTGCATTTTGTGATTATCTAGGAATTAATTGATTTGTCCTTTTGCTGCATGATTTGCAACCACAGCCCTGCCCTGCTGTCTATAGATTTAGTGGATTGACCCTTTACTGCCAACACGGTGGTTATCACCTCATCCTTCATCATATCAGAATGCGGGAGTCCCTTTAATTTCCCCTCTTTGGTAAGCCAAACAAAAAAGGAGGAAAAGTGCTTGAAAATAAAAACAATAAACAGTCTACCAGCACTACAGAAATATGCAGACATGATTCCAGATAAAAAAAATATATATATATCTTTAATAACACAAAAGAAACCACAAATGCTTTAACAGTTTCACCATGTTTTAATCTATACTAAGACTTCATCAGATGCAACCAAATCAATTGAAACACCAGTTTAAATACCCTATCAAACAATTAATGAATAAATCGATTATCCACAAAAATTAAACAAATGAGATACAATAAACTATACAATTATAAAAAGTGCTATTAGCCTTTAAAACAAACATGAGAGCTTAAATGTATGGCAACCTCATAAAACAATATTGAAATATTAAAAAGCATTATTAAAAGATATTATTTAAAAAAGTATATTATTATAAAAAAACATGTAAAACAATAAATATTCCCTTGCATAACTTAAGCCTTTTTAAAATACTTCTTAATATTTCCATATAGTGGCTAAAAGCATTTATCACATCAAAAATATATACATATAATAATCTAAAATATAAAAATATACAAATATACAATTGTACGAAGATTTTATAAAAATCATGACAATGTAAAAAATCTAGGAGTGCTTAAAATCTAGTAAAAACAACAAGTAAGAAACCACTTACTAATTATAAACACTGTCGCTATGATAAAGAATAATAATAGTAGTAGTATAATAAACATGCATATAGGCTTAAAATAAATCTTAAAGGCCTTTTCATAATCTAGCTGCTCTCAATTTTAACACAGGTGCTAACGAGACATTCTCATTAAGCCTAGGGGCCCTACTAGCTTCCAGAACCAACTGTCAGTATAATTCTTCGTATTCTATTGTAGTTTCCCAGGCATCACCTCTTACATATATTGGAACTTCTTCCAAAACATAGAACTGAAACTTAGCTTTATCACAAATTAAAGTATGCTTAAACAAAGGGTTCCTATCATTCTTATTCTTAATATTATAATAGTGCTTGTATATTCTAGTTTTCAGTTTCCTCTCCATCTTTCCTATATAAAAATATAAAAGGCTTTACAGGCTTCACATAGAACAAGATAAATGACCCCAAACGTATTACAATTATATAGGTAAGGAACTCCAGGGACTGAGCAGCATCTGCTGGTTGCAGTAGACTGGTCTACTCATTACTGCCTCACTCTTCCCTCACTATACACACACACACACACACACACACACACACACACACACACACACACACACACACACACACACACACACACACACACACAAAGCAATGATTTACAGGAGGGCTAATAATACCTTTTTAAGTGCCACTACACTTCCTTAATTTTAAAAAAAAGATGCCGCCCCCAGCCAGACCAATATGGCACACCAAGTCCCCTATCAATATTCACTGTTAAATCAGCCAACTATACTTTTAGTGAATGGTATCTATAACTCAACAGTCATTCTCTTCTAAAAGGAGATGCCAAACATTATAATTCTCAAGTTTTATGCAATTACCCCTGCATGCATTAATAAACCACATATATACATCAATTAGCCTCCTTCCCTTGGATCTACAGACCAATTATCTTAACTTGTACAATATGTAAAGTAGTGAAATGTATAATCATGGAACAATAAATATGGATATTTGTAGGAAAAGAGCCCTGGATCCAAATCAATTTGGTTAAGTGAAAAATAAATCTTGTCTACTTAATCTGGTGGACTTCTTTGTGAAAGTCGCAGAGGCATGGGATGAAAACTTTGATAACAATCTTCACTCTGACATTACAGAAAAAATGTCTCATCAGAAATAGATACTGTATATGACTCACTGAATAGCAAAACAGTTTATAGACAGAACCCACATTATCAAGATGAATAGCACATTTTCTTCTAAAAGATGGGTCACCAGGGGCATCTACATAGTTTAATACTGTAGACACTGCTGTTTGGCATCTACCTCACTGGTGTCAAAGATGACATTAAGGGCTTTTGAATGACCACATTTGATGATGCCTTCAAATTCAAACCTGTAATTAGTTGATGTGAAGCAACTTATATCCTCTAAACCAGCCTAAACTTCACAAATGTGTGATATCAGGAATGTAGACTGAAGCTAAACAAAAACAAATTCAAATGTGTATCTTTCAGGAAACAGAAGCACATATGCACCTATCACGTAAATGATACATTCTTAAACTGTATTGGGCACATACTTATACATAGTTTTTCATATATCAGCTATCATTAGGACATTTTTCTGTTTAGCCCAGCAAATTGCTAAATTGCAAGTTTTATATAGTTTTTGCATTTTATGAATTTACTGCATATTTACTGAAAAAAAATGCAAGGTTTACACAGTATTTTTTCACTCAGTAACAGAAATGTTGCCTTGCCTAATGTAATATCTGTAATAGTTTACTTCTGGTGTAATACAGAGGGCTATGATCATGTCTCCAATTACAACCACAATATTAAGTGTTTGAAACACGGATGCTAAGAAATTCACCTCAAGAGCAAAGCTCAAAAGGTGAATCTAAGAATCTATGAATTATGAACAGGTTTTACTGATCATAACACATTATTTTGTGTTCTTGACATGGATGTCTGGGGTGGTTTTAGAGGGACTCGGTGTATGACAGTTTGTTAGTGGTGGTGTTACAGGGGTGCAGAGTATCAGAGTTTGTTTGTGGTGGTATTAGAGGGGCTCAGCATATAAGAGTTTGTTTGTGGTGGTGTTAGAGGGGTTCAGTATAGGAGAGTTTGTTTGTGGTGGTGTTAGGGGGGTCAGCATATGAACGTTTGTTTGTGGTGGTGTTAGAGGGGCTCAGGGAAGTTAAGCTGTGCTGAGATTTTCAAACAGTCAACAGGTTGATTTCTCTCCAGAGTCATTTGGGTTTCATTAAAAGTGAGATTGGTTTATTTTGATAGGAATTGTTTTTGTGCCTGCAGATGGATTGCTTAGCTAGGTTAGGTAGTGAGGTATATTTGGCTTTGGAAAATCTGTGAAGAGTTAATTTCTAGTTCTGCTATGCTTCATCATATAATTTAAGGAGGTGTTTGAGTTTGCTAGATACCCAATTATGTTTATGAGGTTGAAGTTATCTTTGTATTAAGGGAAAGAATTTGTTTTGCAAGTGCAGTACAGTATTAATAAGGTTGTTAGCTGTTATACCGGGGTCTTTTGTGGCAAATATATGTGACCAATCCACTGTGGCAAAGTGTTTTTTTAAGATTAGTGATATTATGAATGGTTTTAGGACTGAAAGTGATAAGTTCAGGTTTATATTTTAATGTTACATAAGGTACTGAGAAAGGTATGGGA
Organism: Protopterus annectens; assembly: GCF_019279795.1. Classification (NCBI taxonomy): domain Eukaryota; kingdom Metazoa; phylum Chordata; order Ceratodontiformes; family Protopteridae; genus Protopterus; species Protopterus annectens. The sequence goes on along the minus strand of NC_056729.1, from coordinate 659,498,769 downwards.
AGTGATGACTGAAGGAGGGTGCATGTATGGACAATCCTCAATCTGTTGTCCTCCTTTTCTATTCTTCTCTTTCCAATATACTTTTATCCATTCCCTCAGCCGTGTATACCACCACCACTTATTTTCATACAGCCTTATTCTTCCCCTTGTTCTTCAAAATATTTTGTTTCTCACAATGTATGGGTTTCCATTTTCCCAATGTGCTTTACTTTCTCAGTGTCTCTTTTCTTTCTACTCACTCTATTTGCCTACTTCATTTTTTGTAATTTTTATTTCCACTCCCACAGCACCCTAATTTGGACCATCTCATGCATCACAGCTAAAATTTACCTGCTCCCATTTCTCATTTAGCTTTCCCTATAAATATTTTCCTCCATCCCTTTCTCTGCCGAGCTCATTTCTCATTTTTAACTCAGATCTTCTCCATGTCCTCCTGGTCTTCCTTGTAGTAACTGAGACACATTAAATACTACCACATATTCCATGAACTATTGCAGTTATTTTTTATATGGATACACTTTTGGTGTATGCATATTATCATGTTTCAGTGCTCTTTCAGTCACATTCTATACCTCTTCCATCTAATGTTCTTTTACCCTGTGCATTTGCATCAGTGTAATCATGTTTTGGTATTGCAAATGCTAATAATGCTACAGGGTTTTGCCCCATATAGGTACAATCTGTTATTTTTGCAGTACTTTTATCACGTATGTTTTTTTTAACATGTATTTTTATAAAGACCATCTTAGGAAACTGAAAATAATAAACCTGTGGGTATCATAATGTGAGGAAAAGGAAGCAAAGAGGTGGAGTTTCATTGTATGTAACTAAGAAATTAAAATCAAATATCCTACGTGTTAGTAAAATGTATGAAATAATTGCAGTGAATATTGTACAAAAAAAAATCAAGTGATTAATGAGTGCTTATTTTAGAGACATTCTAAGCAAATAGTATCAAAATTAAATGATTTGAGGAAGTACTATCATCATACTTTCTGAACAATTTTGAAATCATAGTTGATTTTAATGTCCCAAATACCTCCTGGGATAATTCACACACCCTTGGTGGTAGGGTAGAGGACCTGGTAAATATCAATTAGGAGTTAAAGAATACACAGGTAGTAAAACATCTTAAACACAAGAATAAAAGTGTTGATATTGTTTGGGTCAGGAATCTTAAATCTTCTCAGTAAATCCATCACTGAATCAGAATTAGTTGACTGGGCAGTATAGACATGCAATTTCCCAACTTTTTTGTAGCCAGCTTGATGGATATGGACATCTTGAGACAACGTAACAATTGTCTCATGTTTACTGACAACACTTAATCCTTAAAGAAGCAGATACAGAATGCAAGAGGTATATTTACACAATGACCCTGGAGGCAAACAAATTCACACCCTTCATGCCACCCTCATTTAAGAATAAATACATCTGTGCAGTTACCAAGACATGATTTAAAGCTGCAGAGAGCACCTCAGCAGTGCAAGGTTTCAATGCCTTCCACACATTTAGACCAGCAGCTGCACAGACAAGGGCTAAAGGTGGATGTGTCTCAATATACATCAATAACAAGCAGACCTCTAGGGTGGTCAAACAGGGAGACATGCTGGAGTTCCTCCATAAGCACATCACCATAGACAAAGTCCTGTATCATATCCTAGCCAGCTATAGGTCACCTTCAACATCCCAAGAAGCTCACAGTGCATACTTGGACCTACTGAAGATACTTACCATCCAACCAAACACCTTACTCATGGGAGACTTTAATTACCACTCTATAGTCTAAGAAGCGTACATGTCTTCAAATCTACAGGCACCCATGACCAAACAGTGAATACGCCCACTAGAAGCTTCAAAATACTGGACCCGATGATCACAAATATGGGAGAATGCTGCATCCTGCCAGTGTCTCATCTTCCTGTGTATGGTTTGATCATAAAGCTGTTGCCTTCAAGATCAAAATCAACTCTGTAATCCCATTAAAACCAGTAACATTTAGGAACTATTCCAAGGCAAATTACATTTTAGTAAATGATGGGGTATCAAATTTAATTGCCCTTCCAAACCATAAGAACACCGGAGCCTATGCCGAATTACTCAGAAACTCTGTACAACTATGTCAATGGCTGCACAGAGGCTGCTATACCTACCAGAAGTATTCCCAGGATCTATCGCAAGAAACAAACCACCCTGGTGGCATCCCAAATCAAGCAGGCTATACAACAAAAGGAAAAAAAAAATCTGGAAGGGTAATTCCTATAATTAGAAAAACTCTCTCTTCAATTAATTGTCAACTAAGAGAGCTAATTAGGTTGAGCAAAGCAAACTTTAAGGTTAAGAAAGCCTCCCAGGTGAAAGATAAGCATAAAGCCTTCTACAGCTATCTCAGAAACCTCAAGGGCACAGGGCAGCGCACAGCAATGTGCTGCACTGATTCCTAATGGTGCCACATTCACTGAGCCTGGCAATATAGTGAACCTGTTAGCAGACAAATTCATGTCCAACCCCCCCCCCCCAACATAAACACACCAACTTTAACTAATGAGAATATTCTGGCTGCATTCACTAAAACCAATAATGTGGCCTCAATGGGCCCCAATAACATCTGAAGATGCGTCCTGAATAGTGTGAAATACAACTTATCAGGATCCCTGAAGTCATCTTTAACTATAGTCTTAAAACGGGCTTTGTGCCATATGAATGGAGGAATGCAATGGTCAACCCCTTTCATAAATGAGGACCTTCAACAGATCCTGGAACCTATAGACCCATTAATCTGACTAGTCTTATTTGTAAAGCCATTGAAAGAATTATCATGGAAATTATCAACAAGGACATAGGAGACCTCCAGACACTGGATCCATGACAGTTTGGCTTTGTCAAAGGAAGGTCATGATTACTCAGTTTGGTGCACTTCTTTGAAAAGGTCAACAAGGCAATGGATGTGGGGAAATGGTATATACTGCGTACCTGGGTCTGGCTAAAACATTTGATACAATACCCCATTCAGGCATTATCAACAAACTTATTGAACTATGTATAAACCCCTTTATAACATGCTAGATGCCTGGATGGCTCACTGATAGAACCCAGGAGGTTGGAATTGGTGAGTCCACCCCCACAAAGAGGTCAGTCACCAGTGGAGTCCCCCAGGGCTCTGTGCTAAGTCCACTCCACTTTAGCATCTACTTCTAAGATGTCAAAGGCCTTTGGCTAGCCAAGTTCACAGATGATTGCAAACTGGGAGCAGTCATTGAAATCCCCAAGTTGAGATCACCCTTCAGGATGGTCTAATATAGACAAACACTTGGTGCCAAAGCCATACCAAGAAATGCATTATAGTACCTTTTGGAAAGTCTGCCATTCTGGGTAAGTATGTCATCAGTAAAACACCCTTAAAAGTTGATTCACTAGTCAGGGATCTGAGAATTCATGTGGACAGTAACCTAGCTTTTGACCAACATGTGTCCAAAGGAGTAAGAAAATACTTCTATGTTGCTTAACTTAAAAGCAAGAGCATGACAACTAGGTCCAGAGAGGTCATCATACCAGTGTACTTGGCCTTCATCAGACCCATCATAGAGTATAATTACCCCCTTCGGTAAGTACAGGACCAGACAGATGCAGAAACTGGAACATCCACAAAGGTTCCTTACAAAAAAGAATACAGGGAGTAAACACAATGTCCTAAACTGACTGCCTCAAAGCCCTGTGTCTTTACTCAGTATCATACAGACTTCTGAGAGGCGATCTTTGCCTGGCATAAAAGGTATCTCTGGACCCTGTTTTGATGAAACTTTTGCACTTCTAAAAATCAAACAGCATCAGACCTACTAGATTAAAAGACCTAAATTTTGCTTGCAACATAAATAGGACAATATTATTGAGACAGATATGTTTCTCAGATAATTCCCATTCTCTGGAACAGGCTCCCATCCATGTGAAGCATAGTTCCTCCCTATCCCTATATAAGCTCAACCAATGAGTGGGTAATTGGAAATTCATCCCTAGTCTGGCTCTTATGTCTCTGATGGAGAGAAGTAGTCAGTAAATCACCCTCTATATAAATCAAATTTGTGGTTCACATTTGGGTTCCATGACATTGGTGATCAAGAAGAGGAGGAGGAGTTTCAGGGCAGCACCAAGGATCAAATGGTGGAAATTGAAAAAGGGTAATTGTGAGGTGGAGTTCAGGGAAGAGTTAAGACAGGCACTGGTTGTCAGTGAAGAGTTACCGAATAGCTGGGTAACTATAGCAGAGCTAGTAAGGGAGATGGCTAGAAAGGTGCTTGGTGTGACATCTGGACAGAGGAAGGAGGACAAGGAGACCTGGTGGTAGAATGAGGAAGTACAGGAGAATATACAGAGAAAGAGGTTGGCGAAGAAGTGGGTTTGTCAGAGAGATGAAGAAAGTAGACAAGCGTATAAGGAGATGAGGTGCATGGCAAAGAGAGAGGTGATGAAGGCTAAGGATAAGGCATATGAAGAGCTGTATGAAAGATTGGACACTAAGGAGGGAGAAAAGAACCTGTACCGATTGGCTAGACAGAGGGACCGAGCTAGTAAAGATGTGCAGCAGGTTAGGGTGATAAAGGATAATGAGGGAAACATACTCACAAGTGAGGAGAGTGTGTTGAGCAGGTGGAAAGAGTACTTTGAGGGGCTGATGAATGAAGAGAATGAGAGAGAGAGAAAGTTGGATGATGTGCGGATAGTGAATCATGAAGTGCAGTGGATTAGCAAGGAGGAAGTAAGGATAGCTATGAAGAGGATGAAAAATGGAAAGGCTGTTAGTAGAGATGACATACCTGTGGAAGCATGGAGGTGTTTAGGTGAAATGGCAGTGAAGTTTTTAACTAGATTGTTTAATGAAATCTTGGAAAGTGGGAGGATGCCTGACAAATGGGGAAAAAGTGTTTTGGTACCGATTTTTAAGAATAAGGATGATGTGCAGAGCTGTAGTAACTACAGAGGGATAAAATTGATCAGTCACAGCATGAAGTTATGGGAAAGAGTAGTGGAAGCTAGGTTAAGAAGAGAGGTGATAATTAGTGATCAGCAGTATGGTTTCATGCCAGGAAAGAGCACTACAGATAAGATGTTTGCTCTGAGAGTGTTGCTGGAGAAGTACAGAGAAGGTCAGAAGGAGTTGCATTGTGTCTATGTGGACATAGAGAAAGCATATGACAGGGTGCCTAGAGAGGAGTTGTGGTATTGTATGAGGAAGTTGGGAGTGTCAGAGAAGTATGTAAGAGTGGTACAGGATATGTACGAGGGTAGTGTGACAGCGGTAAGATCTGCGGTGGGAGTGACGGATGCATTTAAGGTGGAGGTGGGGTTGCATCAAGGATCAGCTCTGAGCCCTTTCTTATTTGCAGTGGTGATGGACAGGTTGACAGACGAGATCAGACAGGAGTCCCCATGGAGTATGATGTTTGCAGATGACATTGTGATCTGTAGTGAGAGTAGGGAACAGGTGGAGGAGACCCTGGTGTGGTGGAGATATGCTCTAGAGAGAAGAAGAATGAAGGTCAGCAGGACTAAGACAGAATATATGTGTGTGAATGAGAGGGTGGATAGAGGAATGGTGAGGATGCAAGGAGTAGAGGTGGTGAAGGATGATGAGTTTAAATACTTGGGATCAACAGTTCAGAGGAATGGTGAGTGTGGAAGACAGGTGAAGAAGAGAGTACAGGCAGGATGGAGTGGGTGCAGAAGAGTGTCAGGAGTGATTTGTGACAGACGAGTACCATTAAGAGTGAAATGGAAGGTCTACAAGAGGGTAGTGAGACCAGCTATGTTATATGGGTTGAAGACAGTGGCATTGACAAAAAGGCAGGAGTCAGAGCTTGACCTGGCAGAGTTGAAGATGTTATGATTTGCACTGGGTGTGACGAGGATGGACAGGATTAGGAATAAGTATATTAGTGGGTCAGCCCAGGTTGGAAGGTTTGGAGACAAATCCAGAAAGGCAAGATTACATTGGTTTGGACATGTGCTGAGGAGGGATGCAGAGTATATTGGGAAAAAGATGCTAAGAATGATGCTGCCAGGTAACAGGAAATGAGGAAGGCCTAAGATAAGGTTTATGGATGTGGTGAGAGAGGACATGCATGTGGTTGGTGTGACAAAGCAGGATGCAGAGGACAGGAAGAAATGGAAACAGATGATTAGCTGTGGCAACCCCTAATAGGAGCAGCCGGAAGAAGAAGAAGACGATTTGGGTTCCATGACTAGGTTTATAATGGCCCTAGTGGTCGTTACCCTAATATACATCTATGAACCTATCAACCTTTCAACCTGATCACCTGTGTGTGACTTGGAAATACATAAATTGTAATGCTGGAGACTTGCACTGTGTTCAGTGAGAAGGAATACAGGACCAATTTTATACCGATCTTAAAAAAAAAAAATAATTTAGACTGGGAAGAAGAAGAGGTATGCTCTGTAGGTATTGAGAGTAGCTGGGAAAAAATTTATAATTATGTTGACATTCTGAGGAACATGCACCTCTATTCCAAATAAGCCACTGGGATATTTATTCCTACAGCAAAGTAACACTTTAGAAGAAGCTGGAATAAAAATATCATTAGAAAAATGCAATTTGACTCCATGAAGTGGTAACAGAATAAGATCTGCAAAGACTAGGAATCTTTTTTGGGAAGCTTATGATGTCTGGTAGAAGTGGTTATGAGGAAAAATTAGCTTGCCACACAAAGATAACAAGACAGCATTTTTAAGCATCCAAATCAATTTAAGACACATATTCAACTCAAACACAGCATTGTACTTGGATATAGTCCTGTAACAGATTATATAATTAAGGGTAACAATTTTCTAGATCACTTATTGACATTTGACAATATTACTTAATCAAGACAGAAGATAAAAGCAGAGAGGTTGAGCCGTATATACCATTCCCAGGTTGTGAGCAACACCTGATAATAACTTATGCTATATAGGAAAATGTTATTAAAACAATTAAGCCTTACATAGCTACAGGACCTGTGTTTTGTAACTTCTACAGGAATAGTTTCTCGAATTTATGTGCCAGAAATGTAGAATGATGAATTACTGGTACCAGTCTTAAAGGGTGATAATGTCTTTATTCTGGAGAATTATATGCTTATAAATTTAATTTGTATTTCATGCAAATGCTTTGGAAAATATCTTGTACAGTTATTTGTTAACTCCAGACTTTAAGATGAATCAATGTCAGCATGGTTTTGCCCCAGGACTCACATCAGATGAATTTATGGAGCTTTTACCAATCTGTTTGGGCAGCCATAGTTGAAGGACTACCCACTGATGTTGTCTACTTAGGTATTCCTAAGGCTTTTAGTACTGCACAGCATGATATACTTTTGTCATTAATGGTTATTAATGGTGGAAAATAATATCAGTAGATATATGGTCAGATGAGTAAATAACTGTTTAAATCATAGATGGTGTATGGTAAAAATAGGTAATATAGTTTCAGACAGGTGTTCTCCAGGGGATGTTATTGGGCCCTGTATTTGTTTACAATATTTATGTCCAGTTTCCGTACCTGGTAATAAAATATTGTCAAGTAAATATGTGGATAATACAAGAATTGAATCAATAGTTATCTTAATTGGATATCAATCCAGGGTAAGGGTTGGAAAATCTGGGACCTTGGGCAATGATATCGCATATGGAGTTTAATGTTAATAAAACTAGGATTATGCATTTTGGCACTGCTAACACATATGCTTTGAAGGATTGTTTCTTACAAGAAGGAGAGGTAATAAAGGACTTGGGTATTAAAACTGATAGTAAATTCAGTTTTGTGTTTAACTTGATGAAAGTACTTAGAAGATGTTATTATGAGATCAAAAACATCCTTAGGACCACTACTTGTAGGGATAAAAAAGTACTGATCCCGTTATGTAAGGTGATAGTGAGACTAGTTATTGAATATGGGGTATCCTTTTGTAAATATAATATTGGTTTACCTTTATATTGTCGATCACACTTCATCAACTGGCCACTTAATGGACTCATTTAAACGAACCAAAACTGCGAAAAATTTTAAATGTCGAAAATATTTCGACATTCGACATTTCCGGCCACGCCACACCTCCACACCATTGCTACCATGGGTCAAAAAGGGGCAAGGTTTTGTCGTTGGCTTATTTGGAATTCGACGTTGGAGACGTTCGCACTTCGGTATTCGCAGAAGTCGTTTCGCCCATATTGGGATCGACGATGTAAAGGTAAACCTATAATATTACTTAGTTAAGAAAGTAAGGAATGGTGCACATAACTTTTACTAAGCATGTTAAAGATTTGACATATGTTGACTATTGGAAAAATAGAAATATCGCCTCATTATTACATCAATTATAGATTGAATAGTGTCAAACTAATTGCTATTTATAAAGGTATACAGAATGACATTTATGCTGCAAGTATGGGGATTAATAAAAAGGGTTACAACTTAACATCAGGGAAGAATAACCTGATGGCAGATGTAAAGAGAGATAACACCAGAATTCTTGGGAATTGATTCATAGTAGAGCTGGGAGATGGTGGAATTATGTTCCATTAAACATTGGAAAATTTGGTTGCCTCATCTTTTTTAGAAAATAACTTGGGCAGATGGATGGGTGATGGGTTATATTATCCTATGCTAGTAAGTGGCAAACTCTTAAAAGGCCTTTCTAGGCTTTGAGTTTTTGGCAATGAATATTGAACTTGGGTGCATAAGAAGGGTACTAAGTTTTAATCCTCTAAGCATTTTTGGGAGACAGATGAAATACTGCATGTATTGAGACATTTACCAACATGCTAATAGTCAGACTACACTTGTACTGTATCCTTTGAAGAAAGGCATCATCTGGTCTGAAAGCACTTAGCTAATTTAATCATCCATTATTCAATTATTGGGAACATGCTTTTTATTTAGTTACTTATTTATCTGTGTGCTGTGGGCAGCCACGGTGGTGCAGTGGTTAGCATTGTCGCCTCACAGCAAGAGGTTCTCCGGTTCAATCCTCGGCTGGGGTGCCTTCTGTGCGGAGTCGGCATGTCCTCCCTGTGGTCACGTGGGTTTCCTCCGGGTGCTCCGGTTTCCTTCCACATCCCAAAGACATGCTGCAGGTGGATTGGACATTCTAAATTGGCCCTAGGTGTGAGTGCGTGTGTGTGTGTGCCTTCTGTGGAAGGTTGGGTACCGGGCTGGCAACTCGACACTGTAAAACTCCACTGCCAATCATGAGTGGACAGGTGATCTGCTGTGGTGACCCCTAACCAGGAAAAGCCAAAAGAAGAAGATTTATCTGTGTGCTCATGAGATTTTTCTGAGTATACAGATACTACAGACTATGAAGTGTCTATTTTCGATAAACTCTTGAAAGTACTATAGGAGCACAAAGTTTAATATAAAACATGTCAATGCAATATGTAGAGATGGTAGAAAATCAAAGTAACAAGCAGCAATGGATGTGCAAAACTATATCAAGCAGAGAAGACAGTGATGAACAGTAGTCTAACATGGTGTTATTGCTGGGAAAAAAAAGTAAAAAAGCTTTCAGGTTAACCTCTAATTAGCAAGAAAGTAAAAACAAATGAGGCTAGCAAAGTGAATGTGCAGATTAACAGACTTAAAATGGACATTTTACCACAGAAAGATCTATGTGTGGTAGTTTTAGAAACTCAAAGAAGACACAGAGGTTGAAGAAGCAGTTGATGTTTTATTTATTTAAATTTATATATGGAATTTTCATAGATAGCTAATTTCTGCATAGCACATAGCTCTTTTTTCAGGAATTGCTCAGAGAATACTGTTTCACTTCAAAGGATCTCTTAATGTGTACAAACATTTTTAGACAAAAACTTTCAGATTTACTTTCAATGTCTGATATTCCTGCATCACATACATGCCTTTAAGCATATTAATAAATGCTAACTAAGTGGGATCCAAGTAAATGTTAAATAGACAAGTTTTAAATTATTTAAAATGCAGTTACACATTTGTTTACATCCATTTGTTATCTGGTATTGCATCTTATAACAAGTGCAGTTCCAGTTGGGTTGTTGACTACTTGCTTAGGTAACGGTATAGCAATTACATGTGTTTTATTCATGGTGAGTTTCTTCAATATGGTCCTATAGTTGACATGAGAAATGCAGTTCTGCAGTCCATTTCAGTGGGTGTCATGCAGGTCATGTTACTGGTACTACATGGTTTACTACAGAAAATCAATCAGAATTTAGAAAAATTAAGTAGGAAGCTGTTAATAGCCTGAGTCCTTACAAGGGCAAAGAAAAAATCATTAACTGAATCTCTGGGAGTGGATTTTCTTTCATATGCAAAGTACTATTGAACAGAGATAAGTTTGAGAATCGAACAGCTGAGGACATTTCATGTATTCTGGTGATATGTATAATATTTCCTGCAAGCTGTTAAGTATAACCGTCTAGCAGTACAGTGACAGATTAGTTCTGTTTTACAAAGTCATCTTTTTAGAACATGGTTTCGACCATATCACCAAGATATACAACTGCCATTTTTTTAATCTTCATTAGTTGTGAAGGATTTTATTATATGTAACAATCCCAGCTTCTTCATGATTTTGTCTCCCAGTGATGCCAGATGGAGGTGTGTGATTTAATGACATCTATGGATACTTAAAATACGGTTCAATGTCATTGTTCTTATTACCTGATATCACTAAATGAACAGACTGGAATGCACACCTGGTACTTTTTGTATGTGAATTTTTTGCAAGCATTCACTAGAAGTTTATTTTCTTGAGTCTGTGTCTTAGAAGAGGGGGGGAAGGATGTTACTTTTTCTAATTGGACTTTTTGAGTAGGATGCATGATATACCATAACAAAATGCCACTTGTCTGTTGAGTGATCCTGCACAATCCATGGGCTTCCACATGTCAGTTATACAATAATGATGACTGCAATAACCTGGGCTTGGTTAGAAATGTGGTCACTGGATGATGGCAGGTAAAGAGGAACAATATGACCATCTGTTGCCAACTCACATTTTTCAGGTAGAGAAGTTCATCATACATGTGTGTTATGTGGTGACTGGCAGATACACCAACTGAAAAGGGAAAAGTGTATTATGCAAGAATTTGGATACACAAGCTCACTGCATGTCCAGTGTTCTCAGATATGCTTCACAGATGCCCTCACAGTATGACAGACACCAGGTCAATCTACATCTGTAATTGTAAATGGTAATGAGTCAACAGTGTGAAGCATTGATTGAAGATCTAAATAAGGTCACAAAGTACAGGAGGAGTAAACAATGAAAAATGTCAACAATAGATGAAGTACTGACTGCTCTCTGTGGCATTGCTATGTTTATTTGCAAAGCTAGTGGGAACTATATTCTCTAGTGTCTATTTTCACTTGCTGTTGCCTACAAGGCGAGCTCATGTGGATGTCATTACCTTAATGTTGTTTTCAATCTTCCTATCAGTCATCACAATTGTCAGCATAAAACAGTATTTCCACTAGAAGTGCCAGAAAATACAGAATTGCTAGAGACCTTTTCAATCTTGACCACCTAAATTCAAAGAGCAGGACTTCCAAGGTTCTGTCTTTGAGTGCTAGTAAGCTAATTACAGGGCTGGTATTGTGCACAAAAATAATGAGCTGCAAGTTAAATGAGGTGCAGAATATTATAAGCAGAATATTGGTGAAATGCACTCATTTCCGAAGTAAATTCATAAATAAAATCAGGGAGATTCCACTAACATTGTTTAGAAAGCTGGAAGACATGTCAGCAATGTTTGTAAAAGGTGTTTACACTAAATAGGACAAATATCACTTTAACATCAGGGATGAAAATACATTCAATGTCAACAATGAAGCAATGATCATCTGATATCACCTTCAGTGGAATAGATACTGCCTTCAGGAACCCAAATCTTGACTTCAAAACCAAACTCTTGCGTTGCAAGTTGCTCATTGCCAAAGATCCTACAGTCAAAGAAATGCTACAAAAGTACATTGTCTGTTGGTAAAAAAAACAATTACTGTCAAAGCAAGCTATGAGGCAATGTCTATTATACAACGACCCCCATTAATATTCCAAAACGTGCACGCTGATTGGTCAGCATGCATGTTGTAAATCAGAGTTATAGTAATGGAAAAAGGTCTGGTCGCCCGGACTTTTTCCATTAGTATAACTTTTTTTTTTTTTTTTTTACAGCAACGGAGAACGCAAGATCTCTGTTGCTTTTTACAACCTGTCTCGCTATGTTAAACAAGTTTAACATAGCAAGACAGCTTTAAAAAAATCAACGGAGCATCTTGTTTTCTCTGTTGCTTTTTTCAAAACTGTCTCACTATGTTAAATGAGTTTAACATAGCGAGACAGCTTTAAAAAAAGCAACGGAGATTCTCCGTTGCTTTTTTTAAAGCTGTCTCGTTATGTTAAACTCCTTTAGCATAGCGAGACAGTTTGTAAAAAGCAAGAAAGATCTTGCTTTCTCCGTTGCTTTTGCCCACAGCTCTGATGTACTGTGTAAGTATACGCATGCGCAGTACATCAGAACTGCCACAGAATACCAGACAGCTGTGGAAGGGCAGCAAGGAGGAATTATACAATGCCATTATTTAAGAAAAGTAATTATTTTTTTTCTTAAATAATGTCATTGTATAATAGCAATAACTCACTTCTGGGTGTGGGTAATGCTGGATTTACCCACGGTTGTCTTTGTTTGGCCACTCGGGCTTTGCCCTCGTGACCAAACCACACGACCGTGGGTAAATCCAGCATTACCCACACCCAGGCGTGGGTTATTGCTATATTAAACCAAATGGGTGTCATACCTACCTCATGCAAGGACTAGTTTTGAACACAAATGTCTTCTTTCACAACTGCAAAGAAAGTGAACATAGGAGAAAAAAGAAGAAAGATGACTTGCAGATAACTTTGTAGTATGGAAACATTTGCATTTCATATAAACCATTAGGCAGATTCAGGATTAGATTAATGAGTCATCGTAAAATGCGTCAGTGAATTTGAATACAGACCATCATTTTCATATGATGGAACTGGTGAGAGTAATGCATGTACTTAAAGAATCTCCTGCACAAATCGGTCACTATATTAAGCTGAGGTAGCTTTTGCAATGTTAGGTAGAGCTGTTGTCTGCCAAAACCCTTACAGTGGTCAGTCAAAAGAGTTATTGTATGTGTTCTTTTATCCATCCATATAAAGGAAGGAATTAGTGACTTTAACTCTGCTTACATCAACACCTTGTTCAGGTACAAGACCACACTGAATATCAAAAAACAGTGCCTGCTGAGATTGTTACCAGTTCACTAGGGTGCCAATATTTATAAATTTAGCAGGAGAGAAAATTAACAAAATTAGTCTATAGTTACCCTAGTATGCATTTGTGCCTCTCTTTTGTATAGCTGTTAACAGCACTTAATCTGTAATCCTGCCATTTAACATTCTGTCAGATCTCTGATTATTAAAATGGTCACTGGTACAAAAAATACAGGGGACATTGGTAATATTGGTTTGTGTGTCCTATGGTAATGTAGTTACTTGCATCTGCCTCACTGAACTGTTAAGATTATACTGATTTTCTCAAATTGTTTACTATGTAGATTTACTATAAATCTGTCTCAGACTCCTTGGTGTTACATCACTGACCCACTGAGACTACAATGCTGATTTACTGACATCTCTATTTCTCTCTCTTTCTGTATCACTCTGTCACACATATACGCACACACATACACACACATATGTGCTCACTCGCACACATGGGCAGACACACATGCACACACACTCACACACACACACACACACACACACACACACACACACACACACACACACACACACACACACACACACACACATATATACACACACACACACACAGATACACACAAAACACATACACCTTATACAATAAGAAAGCTTAGAGTAGATTTCTGGCATCAAGAGTAAGGGGGTTTAACATATGAAAGGCAGGCTTTGGATCTAGCTTCAGAACAGTTGATCTACCCTGGAGTAGATTGGTAGTTCATTTAGCATGGCTGCCTCAGTCATGGTTCTGCAAACATTATTTCTTTTTTTAATGCAAAAATGATTGAAAGATCTTTTGTACTGTAAACAATAGTGTGTTTCAGACTTGTAGTTATTTTTTGATATTAAGTGGTGTAGCAGCTTCGAGTATGATTATTTAATGGTAGTGATTTGAGATTTTCATAGGGAAATTGCATTCTATTAAATAAATTAACAAATAGTCTATGATTTCTGAATTCAATTCAATTTTTGACCATTCATTGGATCATGCAGTGGTGCAGTGGTTGGGTTGTTGTCTCACACCAAGAGGGCCTCTGATTTGATTCTTGGCTGGGGTGCCTTCTTTGTGGAGTCTGCATGTCCTCCCTGCATTTGTGTGGGTTTTCTCTGGGTACTCTGGCTTCTTCCCATGTTACAAAGACATGCCTCTAGAGTGTTTCTCCCCAGGCCGATGCTGAACATTGGCTTTGTTCCAAGTCAGACTTTCCCAGTAATTAAATAAAATTGAAGCCGCCCAGAAAACATACTATTCCAAATGTTTGACAGCAGTCCCCTGCTTGCCTAATGCATTATTAGCACCACAAAAAGTTTGCCAAAACAACTAATGCTACGCTTAGAACAGGTATCAGACTGCAAGAGTTTATGTTTTGCTAAAATTAAATTTATCAGATGTTTGTTTGTTTGTGTCTTTTGGCTTTTCCCGGTTAGGGGTCGCCACAGTGGAACTCTGGTCCGCTAATGATTGGTAGTTGATTTTTACGTGCTGAGTTACCAGCCCTGACGCACAACCTTCAATGAAGGTACGCCCATTCACGCATGTCTCCACGCAGAAGACGCTCTAGCTGAGTGTCGAACCGGACAGCTTCTTACTGTGAGGCGATAACGCTACCGCAGCACCACTACCGCAGATAAATTTATCAGATGTAATAATGTGAAATTATTTTGCAAGCCCAGAAAGTGCTTGTGACACTAAGGATAGCAGTTCATTTCTGACAGAGAAAAACAAGATTATCTATTCAACAAACAGAAACTCAAAGCACTGCACAATGGAAGGGCAATGAAGTGGTTTCTGTGAATGACACCACTGCAAAGTACAAGAACATGTCAAAATGCTAAGATACAGTATAAGCATGCATGAAAATATGAACTAGTTACATCACAAACGGCCATAGGATTAAATCTTCTACCCAGCTAAAAGGTTATCATTTACAGCATGATGCAGCTCTGATGTTTTTTTCAATTACAGATTATTTATTATTTATTTTATTTAGTTAACATTTGTTTTACCAGAATATCCGACTGGACAGCTAGTGCCCATTTTCAGCAGAGTCCTGGGGAGAAAAGCTCCAAGAAGTTACAGTTGAAATGCATAGGTTAATGCAGATTAACATTAAGTAAATGCAAACAGTCAAATGCAATATAGTCTCATAGTACAATCAGGAGATCACAAATCTTACAGTACTAGTACATTATATGAACATAAGGTACTCAGAGTAGGTACATATTTACAATATTTACAAAGATATACAATGCACATAGGTGAACCACAGAGATAGTGGGAAGTAAGCATCAGAAGCCTCAGGGGGTGTCCTCCTACAATGGGGTGACAATTCCAGGGGTTCATTGCAGTTGCACAGAGGAGTAGCATAAAGGTGTGATTTAAGGAGGTCTTTGAATGGGATTGTCCGATTTTGTTGTCTGAGGTCAGGAGGGAGGGTGTTCCATGCCTTTGCAACCTCATGGGAGAATAGAGATTCTCCAGAGCTGTTCTTGCATGGATTGACTTCAATCAGGGCTTTGTTACTAGATGATAGTTCCCTGCTGGAGTTGTAGTAATTTAACATGTCAGCTAGGGTGGGGGTTCTCGCAGGGTGATATAAAATTTGATGAGCTATGTTGAGTTGGTGGGAGCCTAGTAGGTTTGGAAATTGCAACCAGTGTAGTTTAAGTAGGGCTTGGCAGTGGTGGGAATGTGATTTAGCATTGGCTGTGAACCTAGCTATCTTGTTGTAGCATGTGGAGAGTTTGTTCTGATAAGTTTTATTAATATTAGTCAGAATTGGGGAGGCATGAAGTAATGTTGATTATAGATGAGTTCTGGTTATGGTAGTTCTAGACTTGGAGGTTAGGAACTGTTTGCTACAATAGAGGCATCCTAGCTTTTTATGGACTTTAGAAATAGTTTGGGATATGTGCTTACTGTATTTAAGTTGTTGATCAATGGTGACGCCTAGTAGTTTGGCCTCTGGTAATGGAGTGATGAGGGTATTGTTGGCTAAGAGAATGGAGAAGGTGGGGTCATTGGGCTTAGTTGGGTGGAATAATATTAATGGTGGGTTTTGTGGGGTGTTAGTATCAGCTGGTGATTGTTTAACCAGTTCTCTATGTCAGTGAAGCATTCTCGGGCCTTACTTTGTAGAAGATGGATGTTGGGTGCTGAGCCGATTAGGGTTGTAATTTCAGCTTTAGTGGTTGCTAAGTGGCGTTTGTTTGTAAATATGTTAAAGAGAAAGGGGTCTAAGACTGAGCCTTGGGGACGCCACATGTGACGGGGAGTGGGAGGGATAGGGAGATGACCCATTTGACAGATTGTGAGCTATGGCTTAGGTAACTGTTGAACCAGTGTAGGGTGGGGTTATCAAAGTTGCATTTGGAGAGGCAGGCAAGGAGTTTGTTGTGGGAAAATGTATAAAATGCCATGGATAAGTCTAGGAAGGTGACAGAAACAAGTTTCCCTTGGTTCCTGTATTAGTTTATGGTATTTGAGAAGTTAATTAGGGGAGTGGTGGTGCTATGGAATGGTCTAAATACGTGTTGGGTTTTAGATAGTAGGTTGTTGGATAGTAGGTGGTTAAGGAATTGGTGGTAGATACACCTTTCTAGAATCTTTGATAGGGGTGATAGGATTGCAATGGGACAGTAGTTGGAGAAGTCAGTAGAGGGACTGTCCTTGTGGAAGGGGATGATATATGTGGTTTTCCACAAGGATGGAATGATGTACTCAGTAATAGAGCTATTGATTAGCAGGGAGATGGGGTAGGCAATGGCCTTGGATGCAGTTTGGAGATTTGCAGCTGGTAGATTGTTGGCAGCAAGAGTGATTGGCTTGAGTTTTGATAAGAGTTTTTGAATGGTTGATGTTGGTACTGGTTTGAGTGAGAAGAGGGTTGAGTTAGTTTGGCATTCTGCGGGTTGTGGTTGGGTTGACGATGATTTATCATTTAGGAGTTTCAGTATGGAAGAGGTAAAACAGTTGTTGAAGTTTGAGGCTACTTCACAGTCTGTGCCTTTGATGTTTGGTGGTGGTGTTGGTATGTTTATTTGATATGAATACAGCAGTGGGGAATTAAGCTGATGTTTTGTTTAATTTGTCATAAAAATTTTAAGTACTTTGCAGTCCTGGAGTGATGGAGTATAGTATTATTTATACATGAATAAAAATGTATTGCATGGCCAAAAGTTGCCCAGCAGCTGTTACTTGCAATGTTTTCCCTTCCAACTAACAATATGTACACTGTACAAATAGTACATATAGAAAGTTATAAAGATGTAGCACTGCTACTGCACTTGTGTGCCCAGTTGTGTTTTTTGTGTTTTGTAGGTGGATTGGACACTCTAAATTGGCCCTAGGCATGAGTGTGTGTGTGTGTGTGTGTGTGTGTGTGTGTGTGTGTGTGTGTGTGTGTGTGTGTGTGTGTGTGTGTGTGTGTGTGTGTGTGTGTGTGTGTGCCTGCCTTCTGTGAAAGGTTGAGTACTAGGCTGGCAACTCGACACCGTAAAACTCCACTGCCAGTTATGAGTTACAGATGATCCGCTGTGGCAACCCCTAACCAGGAGAAGCCAAAAGAAGAAGAAGAGTATTGCATATGCTGTTTGATGTATATCCTGCTAAACCACTGCTACTGAAGATATCACTGCATTGGAATAAACATTCATGCATATGTTCATATGTGCTTCTTAACTGCAGATCTGTAAATATCTAGTCGATCTAAATGTGTGCATGCAATGATTATAAAACGTTATGCAAACTAATTATTAGTTAAAATCTCTTTATAAAATTTATGATAAAAGAGAAGATAATTGATTGCACAACAAATCCCTGACTTCTTAAGTACAAAGAATAGGGTCTATATTATGTTATTGAAAAGCATGTTTATCGAACACGTATTTGTCAACCAATAAACAGTGAAAACAATAATCTCTGAATGGCCACTTCAGGGAATTTTTCCCAGGGAAAAAAAATGCTTGGCCAACATTGGGAATTTGCCCTTTTCCTCACAGGAGTGTAATCTCAGAGTTGGTACATTTAGTTAGGGGGTGTGTGGGGGGCAAAGCCCCCCACTTTGTAGGGTTTAAAAGTTTGTTTTGTTTGTGTTTGGCCAAGTGATTTTTTTCCCCTGGCAAAAAATTTGCTGAAGTGGCCATTCGGTGATTAGTGTTTTCGGTGTTTATTGGTTTATGAATACGTGTTCTATGAACATGTTTTTTGATAAAGTAATATAGACCCCAAATAATAGCAACCTAGAGAAAAAGAACGTACATAATGTCCACTTTGAAATCATTGCAAAATATTTCACAGAAAAATCACACAAAATGACCACATTATGCCATTCATTGAGTGCATTTACAGTATACACAAAGATTCCAAAAATAGTAGACTTTGTTTTTCAATATATGACAAAATCATACAAGAAGAGGTTTACCTACACTAGCTTTTACCTACTACAAGCAACACATATATCTGACAGTACACTCTTTCTGGTTTCCTTTTATCAACACATCAGCCAGGTTCCTTATATTTTCACTTCCTCAGATTCCATGTAACAAACAACACTGTTTCAAACTATGTTTAGCAGTTACAAAAGTGACTATTGTCTGTGTCAGTGATGTAACAGCACACTTGTTCCTGGTACAGAAAGCTGTGGATTCTATTCCCACACCAAGGTGATGGCTTTTTGACACTGACATGCAGCATAAGGGTGGTACTGCACTCCTGAGTGTGTTGTCCTTCTAATGAGATGTTAAACTGAGGCCCCATCTGCCTAAGTTGGTGGTAGCTCAGGTGGATGTAAAACATCCCGTGGCACCTACCGAAAAGAATAGGGGAAGTTCCTTGATGACCTGAACAAATTTCACCTGGTGGTGTAAATACCACCTCAGGTGTCCCCTGAAAAGAGACAACTAGCCCAGTGGGATTAACCCAGTCAAGAAAAGGATAAAAAAATGACTGTATTTTTATGGCCAAGGAGCAGGGGCACAAGTAATAATTTTCTCATTACTCACAATGTTTCCAAAAATCAATGACCCCTATCACTGCATTGTACCCCAATAGCAACGCGTTTTGGGAAATTGCCTGAAATAAATGCATGGAGGTCAGTGCTCTCCCCTTGTTAACAGTTTAAAATAAATAATAATTTGCCATAGACTTTTCTGAAAATTAAAAATGGTTTAAACTGCAGTAAAGAATATGTCTGATATGTCTGTGGGTGACAGCCTTTTTAAGTTTATAATGGTGACACCCGTATTACCATTCTGGCTTTGCAGAGACTGCTGTGTTTATGTCTCCATAAGCTATTTCCTAGGTAAAAACATGGGAAAAAGTAGTATTCCTGGATATCACTTTTACTCTGCTAATGATGTGAATATGTCTGTGGGTAAAAATACATCATTACATGTTTCTATTTTTTTTTTAATTCAAAGCATTAATCACTGTTATAATAATGGATTAGTTTCAAATTATGAGCACATGCTTTTATAACTTGTAATACCTTTAAGAAGCTTAAATGAAAACTAGTTAGCAAGGTTGCAGATTTTTGGCAAGAGAGCTTCAAGCCATTACAAAAGTTTTTTTTTAAACACAGTGATGATGTACTGGTTTATTGACAAACTTAAGTGAGTGATATGGTTATACAAAATGGTGGTATTTGCATCAGGACTACAAAATATAACATTTTCAAAAACATGTTACATTAGTTTTTTTCTAAAATTTAAATTATACATATTTAAAAAGTAACTAGTTTCAAGTTTTGTTTCCTAAATGATAATCAAATAACATATTTTCTTCGCATACTAATCCACAATACAAAACATGACCATTTTATAGGTGTATTGGTACATTTGAGGGTGTTGGCTTATTACGTGATAACTGTATATCTAAATGCGTATTAAGACATGAGGCCAAGTAACTACATTCTTAGGTGTAGAAGAATACAGAAGAACACTCAACATTTGGGCTTTTGCCTTTCAAAACTTGGTGCTCAGAGGGTAAGAGCTCTGCTTCCCAGCTTCAGTGGACACATTTTAATACTGACCTTTGGTCATTGATTGCATGAAATTTGCTTGTTCATCCTTAGTCACTGTGGATTTTCTCCCGAATGCATGCAGTCTGTTTGGCTACTTTAAACAGTTTTTAGACTTTGTGTTTACCCTTGCTCTTGTGACCAGGGTCCCCATTAACTAATGAGTCAAAGGAAATTTAACCATTCATCTAAGCATGAGATTATCACACAACAACCACCACCCTCTTTCTTTAATGCTTACTTAATCCATAATATTCTGTGCCTGAAAATATATATTTTTTTCTTTCTATGAAATGTTTATTCTACTTTTAACTGTACTGACATGGTACCTCAGCTCTCCTTGGCAAAATGACATTGCCTCAAAGCGAACTCCTGATAGAAAAAGTAAATGTGTCTTTTGGCTTTTCCCGGTTAGGGGTTGCCACAGTGGAACTCCGGTCCGCTAAAAAAAAAAAAACATAAAAATATATAAGTAGCAAAATAATATAAATAAATGACAGATTGAAACAATCTGCAGGTATAAATTAGCTCTCCAAACTCCATTCAGTTTTGCTCTGTGAATGGGGTATAAAAATGCAAGCAGATTTCATACAACACACTGGTAAAGTAGGCAAAGGTGTATTGTATAGCTGTTACCTTAATAATGTAAACACATTTCTTATAACACAGTGGTAAAGTGGTAAAGTAGGCAGAGGTGCATTGTATAGATGTTAACATCTATACAATGACTGATTTATACATTGTTCATTGGTAAAGGGAGTCCAGATTGATTAGCCCACTCATCTGGTCAAAAGAGAAAAAATGCATCAATAAAGAAACGCCTGTATACACACTTGTATATCTGTCTATGTATGTATGTATATATATATATATATATATATATATATATATATATATATATATATATATATATATGTATATATCTATATATATATATATATATATATATATATATATATATATATATATATATGTATATGTATATATATATATATATATATATATATATATAAACTGTCTTGACTCAGGCAAACATATTTGACTTGCAATGGAAAAATGGAAATATAAGAAAGCAGGCAGCTGCTACACTAAAATGGTTTTGTATATCTATAAATTCATTAGTGGATTTGGCTGGCAGAGAAAAAAATCTTTAGCAATCTATTCAAACCTGGCATCATTAAGCAACTGGTTGGCAAAGTTTTCAATAACTAACTATGCTCATCACAATATAAAGCAGCTTTAAGATTGATAA
The DNA here is from genome assembly GCF_019279795.1 of Protopterus annectens. Lineage (NCBI taxonomy): Eukaryota > Metazoa > Chordata > Ceratodontiformes > Protopteridae > Protopterus > Protopterus annectens. The sequence goes on along the minus strand of NC_056729.1, from coordinate 659,477,176 downwards.
AATATTATAAACAAATATATTTTAGCAGTGAATTTTGCCATGTGGCCTACAATTTATTGTAAATAAGTCACAGGAACAATGAGTTGGTGTTTATGACAGGCTGATACAGCAGACATTTTGGTTTTGGTCAGATTTCTTGTGTAGTATAATGTATCTCTGGCACTTGTGTGGGTCAAGCACTTATTATTTAAATTACATATTTGAGTTAAGTGCAAAGACCGCTGATGAAAGTCTGCTAGTCTGAGCAGATCCAGTTTCTGAGTTAGCAGCCTATTTATGGCTGTGTTAATCACCTTAACATTCTGTAAACCTATATTAGACTGCAAGCTCAATCCCTTAACATCTGTGAAACAAACATGTTAAAGTCAGGCAGGGTTAGATTTCATGTAATCATCACATGAACTTTGGGAATGAATAGAGCCCTTAAAATCAATCTTTTCACATTTTTCATGGAATATTCTATAGAGTACCAGTAGAATTCCACCAAGCAAAAGTAAAGGGCATCACAAATTAATATATTTTAAAAGATGGAAAAGGATAGTCCATAACACAGTCAGATTTTTCCATTATGCTTTATGAAGCTGCTTTTTCTGTCTTCCTTCTTTCCATTCTGTCTTTCTTTCAGTCTGGTAGTTGAGGTTATCCACAGTGACCTTTATTTAGACATAATTTGCTTCCATAAAACATTCTCACAAAAGAAGATGAAAACATTTTAAACTGTTGAATTATAACAGTACATTAAAGTCAGACAAGCCAGAGAGCAAAGTATTTAGTATAAAAATTTGAAGATAAAGATATAGCCAACGTCTGAACAACACTGAAGAATAAGAAGAAAGAGTCTATTGGTAAAAGAAGAGAAACTGGCAAAAAGGAGATAATGTTTATAAAATACCTCAGTATAGGGAAACAGAGCAATATGTGGTGCAAATATCATTTGTCAAGTAAAACTATGCAGGTTATGTAACTGTGAGGCTAAGAAGAGAAGGTGAACTTCTAACCTGCCACAATCATAAATAAATGAAAAATATGGGGTAAATGAATGAATAAATAAATTAATAAATATTAGGAAAAGAAAAGTTAGGTTCATAAAAAATGAGTAAACAAAAATCTGGGTTAACAAACTAGGGGATGGGAGGAGTCTAGGGAATAATGCAAGTAGATAACGCCATAGTCCTCTTTTTTCGAGAAGTAATGATGACAGATGATGCTTCAGAGCAGTCTGGATGTCTAAGAGGTGAGAGGGCACTAATGTGCAGTGATATATCATTCTGTGTTTGCGGAAATTATACCCATAGATGAGTGCTGTGGTATTACTAGACTATGTAAATCAACCAGAGCTGAAGAAAGCACCCAGAGAAAAGGTCAGAAGGCTGTCTAGTCTTTAAATGGACGATCAATTGCTTATATATGAAAATAGTGAGGAAGAAGGTGGATATCTGCTGATGGAGAAGCAGATTAACTAAATTATAAACCATTGATGTCCTTGCATTCTCTGCTGCAGTATTCTTAACATATGGGATTCCCTGCCATGGAAGCCCGAACATCCAGCCAGTCTACCAAAGACTACTTGCTGCTTTTTAAAAGGTACACTGAACGTCACCCAAATGCTCCTTGTGTAGTGTAGGGCATAAAGGTAAAGTTCAGGCCTACCATAATCAGAACTTCTTTGCAGCCAGTTCTGAACGTATCTTTTCACCATCAGTCTGTTTTTCTGCATCTGTTTCTACCAGTTGAATGCATTTTCATTCTCCAGTCACTACCTACAGCAACACCCTGTTGGGGATTTTATTTTTCTTGTTTTTTTTTTTTTTTTTTTTTTTGTGTGTGCACTGCTTGAGGTTAAGGTCATCCAGGAAGTGTAAATGAAAGTGTGGGAGACAGACTTCCCATAAAAACCACCAAGATAAATGTCTTTTTTGCCTAGGAGCTTCTCATGACCATATGTCTTGTTCTATTTGTCAGGCATTTGTTCCAAAAACCCTTCACAGCAGATTTTCTTCCCTTTCTTTGTATCTTGAGAGCCAGTGTCTTATTCTTCTCGCTAAAGATACAATGGAAGGAATCTCCCACCCTGAGGGTCAGCCATTATGGAAAAAGATGGTGGAAAAGGTACTATTGGAATCTTCCACTCTCCAGCCTCTGCCAGGTGTTTCTACCAAGGTTGTTACAAACCCAGAGGCTCACCCAGCTGTGTTTTCAGATTCCTCTACCATGACCATGTCAGAGGCTGGTGAGGGTCCAGCTGGCAGCATGTCTGAAGAGGCTTTGCAGGCATCCATCTCGGACATTCAAGGGGAACCACATTCGTTTTTTTCTGAGGAGCCTAGGGGAGTTCCTCAGTCATTAGTTGGGAAGAAGTTCCTACTATGGTTCTCAACTGCTGCATTGGGTCTGAGCCTTCTCAGTATTTTTGGATGGGGTGTTTCCTTAAAAAAGAAACAAGAAATTAAACATGTTTCTTCTTCTCCTCGGGATCCACAAAAGTGAGTGGCAGGCTTCACTCAGGGGCTATTTCTGCTTTAATGTCCTTAAAACCTTCTCAAGGGGTTTCGGTTCCTACTCCTCCTTGGTCCTCTACTCCACTTAAAAGGCCTAGGAAAAAGGATTCTTCTGAGGATGAGTTGGATTCTGATAATGAATCCCTGACTTATTCTTTTCAAATTCTTTCTCCTTTGGACTATGGGTCAGAGGAGGAGGAATCTATTAGTCCTGATGTTCCTTTTGAGGAAATTTCCATTGGGGACACATTATCTAGGATGATGGATTTTTTTAAGTGGCATTGTACTCAGATCTCTGATACCTGTAGGAGGTACTATGAGTTGCTGCATTTGGTTTCTCCTAGGTCTGTGGCTATTCCTCCTGTTTTGGCTGCTTTGCTGGATGCTTTACCCAATGCCTCTCGTACACCTGATTCTCTGCCCTTGCTCCCAAGAAACCTGACAGGTTTAATAGGGTACCTGAGGATTGTTATTTCTTATAGAAATGTCCTGCTACTGACCCATCTTTAGTGTCTGTATCTTCTGACAAGCCATCTCAATTGCTTCCTTCACCCACATTATTGCCTTCTCACAAGGATAGCAGAGATATGGAAAGGTTGAGTAAGAAGGTTTACACTTCTGCTACCCTAGCATTTAGGGCTATTAATTATCAGACCCATATGTCTATGTAAGTGTTGGCTCTTCTTTCTCAGGCTTGTCAACTTATTTCTGACTTTCCAGACTCTGAGGGTAAAACGTCTGGTCTTTCCTTGCTAGGGACTTCCTCTCAAGTCATTCATCATTCTATTTAATGCAGTCATGATGTAGCAGATGCCTCTTCTATGGCTGCTGTTTTTGGTTCAGTGATGAGGAGATATTCTTGGCTTAGGCTTCAACCTCTACCTGATCATATTAAAGCAAAGTTGATGGATGCTCCTCTGGATTCTAAGCTTTTGTTTGGAGAAGCTGCTGCTGGTTTGTTTAAATCCTTTCAGGATAATACTAAGGCCTTACAGGAGCTTAAACATGTGTCAGGTGTAGTGAATGACAGAGGCAGGATTGCCTATGAACAAAGGCAGGCTAAGTGGGGTAGTTTCTCTGAAATTTCAGAGAAACTACCCCACTTAGCCTGCCTCTGTTCATAGGCAATCCTGCCTTTCTACTAAAGATAAGAAGAGTGGTAAACAGGCTCCTCCTGCTAAGGTTCCTCAGTTTCCTGGGGCTCAGAAGACCTTCTTTCCAGACAAACCAGGTGCTGTTTTACTATCCATACCTTCCCCGCCACATTCCTCTTTCTCTTCACCTTTCTCTTTCTCTTCTTGTTTGGCTTCAGGTCACTCAGAATTCTTGGGTTCTGTCAGTCATTCGTCAGCAGTACTTCATGGTGTGGAAATCCCATCTTCTTTTTATGGGCATTCCACAGTCTCCTCAGGAACAACTTCCCTTTTCCCCAGAAGTTCTTCAAAATTTCTTGACTCAGGGCCAGTGTCCCAAAGGGGGAAAAGGATTCTACTCCAGACTGTCTCTAGTGCCCAGGGAAAAGGGCACTTGGAGACCTATTCTAGACTTCTGTCATCTAAACACTTTTCTAAAACTGCCTTCTTTTCAGATGTTGTCCTTTTAGATTCTGTTTCGTCTCTTACTATCTTAGTTTCTGGGTCTCAAGGATTCTTATCTCCATATTCCAATCCACCCTCTTTTCAGGAAGTTTTTGCATTTCTCTGTTGCTCCCTGGCATTTTCAGTTCTCTGCTTTGCCCTTTGGCCTTTCTCCTGCCCCAAGGATGTTCACAAAATGCCTTGCTCCTGTAATTGTTTGATTCAGGCATCCTCTCCAGAGACCCTTTTTCAAAACCTTCATTTTGCCATTTTCCTTCTTCAAAGTCTGGGGTTTACTATAAATTTCAAAATAAATTTCTCTGACTCCTCAGGATCATGTTTTTCTGGGCTGCAGGATTCAGATGGTGCCAGTACTGGCTTCCCTGCCCCCTCCAAAGGCCTTAACTGTCAATTCTTTCTTTCACACTCTTCTTTCTCTGGCTTCTATTATCACCAGGGAGTTTCTGAGGGGTTTGAGTTTCATGGCATCCACCATTCTGATACTCCATCTGGTCAAACTTCCTATGAGAACGTTTCAGTGGTTTCTGAAGTCAGTGTGGTTCAATATGCACATCCTCTACACTTTGTAGTTCCTCTTCTTCCTTTCCTCAAGCAGGAACTTCACTAGTGGATTCAACAGTTATCTCTGAATCCAGGGATCCCTTTTCACCCCATCTTCACTCTCAGGAACTGTTCCCAGATGTATCAGACATGGGATGGGAGATGATGTTTGGCTCCGTAAAAGTTCAGTGGGTGTGGTTGCCTCATCAGCAAAAGGATCACATCAATGTCAAAGAGATGAGAGCTCTTCTGCTGGCTGTTCACGCTTTTCATCCTCATTTCTCTCCAAGGCATCTCAATGTGTTCACAGACAATACCACAGTGATGTGGTATATCAAAAAATGGGGATGAACGAGATCTTATCTTCTTTGCCAGTTGGCACTTCTTGTATGGGATCTTGCTGTCAAGTATCAAGTGACTCTTCAGGCAGTTTATGTCCCTTATGGTCAGAGCACTGTGGCAGACACTCTGAGTAGGTTCATAATTCAGTCCCATAAATGGATATATTTCCAGACAGTATCCATCAGTGAGGTACTCCTCAAGTGGATCTTTTTGCTTCTAGTCTGAACTGACAACTTCCACTGTTTTGTGCCAGAGTCCCAGTTTCTCTGGTGTGAAAGGTAGACGCCTTCTCATTTTTTTGGAAGGGGATGTTTCTTTATGCATTCCCTCCTGTTCTTCTCATTCTGAAAGTCCTGTTCAAAATTCAACAGGATGTTTTCTAAATCTTGTTGGTGACAACCATTTGGCCATGACAGCACTGGTTCCCTCTCTGTCTGCTTTTAGCCAGGGGTAATCATCACAAGTCATCTCACAGGCTGGATCTACTCTGACAAGACAAAAGATCTCTCATCCATCCCCACTTGTCCACGCTTCAACTAACACTGTGGATGATAGGATTTTGTCTCCTCGTAGACACCTTTTTTCTGAGGATGTACTGCAAGTCCTGCAGGAGGCCAGGAAACCAACTACTAGGAAATCCTGCTTATCCAAATGGAAGAGGTTTTCTATTGTGTCTCTGTTCTAACCTGGACCCACTTACTGTTGATGTTCCTTTGGTTCACTCTTATCTGTGTTTAGTTTTTCAGTGCTGGTTTGACCTATTCTTCTACTAAGGCCCACTTATCAGCTATCTTTGCTTGCCTCCCTTTTTCTCCCCTTTTAGTCTCTAGATTTGAGGTGAAACAATTTCCTAAAGACTTACTTAATATTAGACTTCCCAGGAAGCCTGTTGCTCCTTCCTGGGATCTTAATTTTGTTTTGGAGAAGTTGACTCAGGCTCCTTTTGAACCTGCTTCAGATTCCCTGCAACATCGTTCCTGGAAGACAGCTCTTTTGTTAGCTCTTACTTCTGCCAGACAGGTGTCTGAGTTACAGTCCCTTATGCCTTGTCCTCCTTTTTTGATCTTTCATGAGGACAGAGTGTCCTTGCACACTAACCCTTCTTTTTTGCCTAAGGTGGTTAATTAGCTATCTCCTTATCTGCAATCTGCAAACTGACAGTGAGAGGGTACTGATTATGTTGGATGTGCATAGGCAACTCAGGGTTTATTTGGATAAAATTAAGGCTATTACAAAATCTGAACAGTTATTTGTTTCTTTTCATCCTAGTTCTTTTGGACTTGCTGTATCCAAGCAAACTATTTCTTCCTGGATTTCTAAGGCCGTTTGTTTTTGTTACACATTTCTTGACAAGAGCCTTCCCTGTTCAGTCAAAGCTCATTCTACTAGAGCTGTGGCTTTTTCTGGTGCTTTTCTTTTCAAGGGCTTAGATACCAATTATTTTCTAGAAACAGCTACCTGGACTTCTGTGCATACCTTTTCTAAGCTCTATAAGTTGGATGGTATCTCTAGTGCTACGACTGGTTTTGCTAGTGCCATTCTTTGTGCCATTTTAGGGGACTCTTCTGCTCCTTCCCCCTCCCTAGTTTTCTGTTGAGCTTTGGCACTCGTCCATATGTTAAGAATACTGCAGCACAATGTAAGGACATAATACAATTGTGTAAAATCTTACCATAATGGTAGATGTCCTTGTCTTTGCTGCTGCAGTATTCACTCCCTCCCTTCATCCCCCTTAGTCTCTTGCCTTCCTGGATGTACAGATTACTTTTTGGGTTACTTGGACTGGTCTTCCTACTGAGGCAATCAGTTATGATTGTAGTAGGCCTGAACTTCACCAATATGCCCTATGCTACGAAAGGAGAATCTGGATGACTTTCAGCATACCATTTAAAAAGCAACAAGTAGTCTTTGGTAGACTGGCCAGACATTCAGGCTTCCACGGAAGGGAACCCATATGTTAAGAATACTGCAGCAGTGAAGACAAAGCCATCTACCATTATGGTAAGATTTTACACAACTGTACTTTCTTCCCAGGTTCATGATTATTCAGCAAATGTCTATTTTCTGACAGACAAAACAATGAAAAAAATCACTGAAAGCCACTTTCAGAGAATGACAGGCTAGCTTCTTTTGCATGGGAGCAAGCCTCCCTGCATCCACATTTAGGTAAAGCTCTCTCATATCTCTGTGACTTATATATACCAACTGCATAGTTACAAAACAGTGAAGAAAAGTGAAAAACCCAGTGACTGCTGAAAAACTGTTTTCAGCAATATACCATGTAGGTATTGTCCATTGGACAAATCACCATCAAACTCCTCACATTCCCCCTCTTTCCTTGTTGAGGAGTTGTCATACAATGAACAACTTGTCCTTTCAACATTTTTGGTTATATGTTTATTCATAAGCCAGTTTGAAAGGGAAGCAAGATTTTCTTGAAGCTGAACACTAATAGCTGCAGCTGTCAATTTCTATTTTGGCACAGCTGTATTATCTGCATGGCAAATGATGTTCTAGGCTTAGGGGGTGATCAGTAACTTTACGTTAGGGAAGGGAGTGGAATTTTAGGGTAAGGGAGCAAGGAATTGGGTTGGGAACTGGGTGTTAGTTTTAGGTTAGAGTTTAGGTTCTAATAGGACTATGCAATTTTATACAGTTGGATGTTGGGTGTGCTATATAGAAATAGGAGATCAGGCTAGTGGGAGCTTGAGCACTTGCTTTTGTGAGCAAGTCAACATCATCATCAGCATCATCATCAACATCAACATCATTATCAACATCATCATCAATATCATTATCAACATCATGATCAACATCATCATCAACATCATTATCAACTCCATTTTTCCATGCGGTCAGGTAGTTGTGGCTACTGTCACCAATTCCCCTTTTCTACCTTCTACACTCATGCCTGACTGTTACAGGTCTTCTCTCACAGAATCCATCCACCTCTTTGTTGGATGGTCTCTTTTCCTTTTGCCTTCTTCTTGTCTGTCCAAAATATTCTTCACCAGATTGTCTTCTGCTTTTCTGCATGTGTCCAAACCACAGTAATCTATTCTCTTTGACCTTTTCTAAAATTGGAGCTACTCTGGCTTCTGCTTTTATCTTTATCATTCCTTCATTCATCCCACAGTATGCATCCTGCCACCCATCTCTGACACGTCATCTCTATCAGCTCTAACCTTTTCAACTGCTCTGCCTTTACTGCCCAGGTTTCTGTATCATACATTAGGACTGGTTGCACCATTGTTTTGTACACCCTACTTTTCAGTTTATTTGTCATTCCTCTGTCATTCACTACACCTGACACTCTGTGCCACTTGGCTGTAACCCTTATAATTTTAGCTTTAACTTCCTCATTCAGACTTTCCTTCTTCTCAACCACCCCTCCCAAATACTTGAAGTTGTTAACCCATTCCACTATTTTCTCTTCTATCTCATTTCTCACCTTCTTCTGATTTCCCCCATTTGCTGCAATTACAATTGTCTTATCTGTACTGAGTTTTATCCCACGTACCTTCAGCTTTGCATTTTATTCCCCTATCCTTTGCTGAAGTACTTGCTCAGAGTCTGCCTGTAATGTCACATTGTCTACATACAGTAACTTTGTTGATTTGTCTCCTCTGACCTGTTTGCTAATGTAGTCCATCACCAGTATACACAGCAGTGGGCTCAGGGCTGAACCCTGGTGCACAACCACTCCCACTGGGAACCACTGTGAGACTAAATGTTGTTCATACTTGAGTCATTGACTCCTTGCACATAGCTTGCACTAATTCTAGCAATGTTTCTGTGACTTCAAAACAATGCAGGACTCCCCAAATCAGATTTCTTGGGACCTTGTCATATGCTTTCGCCAAGTCTCAAAATGCTCAGTTGGACTCTTTCCTCATTTCTTGCTTCTTCTCAAGTATCTGTCTCACTGTAAACATTGAGTCAGTTCTGATGCATCCTACTCTGAATCCAAGCTGCTCCTCTCCATCTTACTTTCTACTACTCTTCTTATTTGTTTAGCCGGCCTTAGGCATAGGCCAACTAGACAGCCGCCTAGGGCGCCGCTCTAGTAGCAGTGCTTTTCCAGTATTTATTTGGTGTAGGTAAACCAGGATGGGGGCCCCATGTGGTGTGGCGGTGGGGATGCCATGGAGCCCTTTTGCCTAGGCACCAGTTGACCTAAGGCCACTCTCTCTAGAACTTTCATGTAATGTGACGGGAGCTTGATACCTCTGGACTGCTGATAGCTGTGAATGTCTCCTTTGCTTTTGAGCACTGGCACTAGTATGCATATTTTCCAGGCATCTGGGGTATGCCTTTATCTCCATACTGCTATGAGTACCCTCAGGTCTAGTTCTCCCCTGTCTCACCCAACATCTTTAATATATCTGCTTTGACCTCATCTGGGAGCCTGCTGCTGTCCCTGACTTCATTTCCTTAGTACTGTTCTTACTTCTTCTGTGGTAAGCTCCTCCTCTTCACTCATTGTTGTCTGTGTCTGGGGCAGTACAGCTTCTGGGCTTTTCTTCATTTCAGAAGCTGCTGGATGTACTCCTTCCATCTGCCTTTGATGTCCTGTGGATTGGTGAGTAGGTTGTTGCTGGCATCCCTTATGAAGGGTGTCTGACTATTGTCTTTATATTTCTGTCTTTGCCTTGCAACCTGATATACTTTCTTTATGCCAGCTACTGAGTCACTTTCCAGAATCTAGTAGAGTGCATCGGATGCCTTATTCATTGCTATTACAACTCATTTCTTAGCATATTTTTTAGCTATTCAGTATTTCTCCCTAGCCTGGTCCATCTGTTTATTCTCTGACTTTTTCCTGCACTCCATCTTTCTTTTGATGACTTCCTGGACTTCTGCATTGCACCACCAGCTTTCCTTATGTACCTTATTTCCTTACTTGGCTCAGCTACATATCTGGTCTGTAGTCCTCAAACATGATGTTTTGAGGCTCTGACATTTTTTTTTCACCTCCACCTATTTCTTCTTGTTCTTGAGGTGCTATAACTGTAAGTAATTCCTTGAAATGTTGTGCTTTCTCTCCAGTCAACTTCCAGGTCTTCAGCCTGGTCTCTGTTGACTTTAGAGCCTTCACTGACCACTGCTTACAGCTGATTATGGCAACCAGTTATTTATGCTGTGGACTGACTGTTTCACTGACGATGACTTTGCAATCACTGAATCTACCTCAACTCCCAACTCTTGCATGTGATCTTGTGGCTGTCTCTCTTGCTGATCCATGTGTTGACTACTATCAAGCCATTTGACAAACAGAAATCTAGAATGGCTCCTCCTTCTTTATTCCTGTTGCCCCACCCATGTGGACCCAGGCAATCCTCATATACTGTTCTATCTGTCCCAATATGTATATTCAGGTCATCCATTATCAACACCAAATCATGTTGTCCTGCTTTATCTACAACTGCTGTCTGAATGTATTATTTTTCCCTTCCTATCACAACCCAGCAGTGGGGCATAAGCTGAGATTATGAATACTGCCCTATCATTAGACTGGAGCCTGATTGCTTGTCATTAATTCTGACCACATCCCTCACTGCCTTCAGAAGCCACTCCCTCACCACATTTCACACACCATTTAGAGCCCATCTTACTCTTGAGCAGTAGATTCTGGATCCCAAGCCAAGTGGCTTTGCTGCACTGCCCTTTCATCTTGTCTTCTGGATACATAGGATGTCCAGCCTTCTCCTTACCATCATATTATCCACTTCAGAGCTCCATCTTGTCAGTGGAAATACACTAAGTGTAGCAATTCTTAGTTCATGTTTGGCAGGTTGATTGGTCTTATGTTCAGCTTTTGCTCAACAGAATTATCACAGGTAACCCAAGCTGGGCAACTAGACACCAGTCAGCCAGTAGCTTATTGACCCAGGTTCTGTTTTTTATGGCAGGGACACACTGACCAACAGGGGCACGTACATCCATTCTATCATTGGCATGGTTCTCTGGCATAGGTTAGAGTAGGCCAGGTCCTCAACCCACTTATCACTGGCAAATACCCACACTCCTACCCATTTGGCAACATCAGTCAACATAAGCAAAACACCTATAGACATATTTTTTACTCCATTGAGTGGCTAGCCCTGCCACGGCACACAGTCTGTGATCAGTGTTCTCCTATCTTGAGGGTACAGATCACCACAGTAGATGCCCAAAGTGGTTGGTCTATACAACTCTTCTCACTCTAGGGTACCATCTAAAGTCTGTGTTGCTGCTTACAGCTCCATTGTTGGTGAAATTGAGATGGAAATAGACATCATGTTTTTCAGAGGTGTGAGGAACTCCACAGAGACTCAGGGAAAACATGCAAACTCCAAACAGGCATTGGTCAGAAGTTAGGATTGACCTTGTACCTTGTGCATGAGAGGTGAAGACCTTAACCATTGTTCCAACTGGTCTGTGGGCAAGTGATAGTGAGCACGTGTGTCACAAGCTACTAAAACACAAGCACCTATAGCAAAACCAAAATTAATTATATGTCATATCAAGCTGGATAGTTAAGTATCACAGGCCTTTAAGAATGTGTAGTTGACTCCACCAGTTTTTGGTTCTTCAAATTAAGGAGTGAATTTGAGAAATATAAATATGATATTCGGGGATAATAGGAAAGTCCATGGCGAGACAGGTAGATGGGTTAGCCCTTCTCGCTACTAATAGAGGAGGGCTAAATATTCAGAGAAAGCATTTGTAGTCAGAGTTGTTTGAAACCAATTAGATCACCCAGTATGAAGACAAACATTTGGAGTAGATCTAGTTCTAATAGCAATGTGAATGGTTTCTCATCAGAGGTTTATTGGAATTTTAAAGGCATTTGTTTGCCTTTTGGGAAGAAATGTTTGCTCTGGCACAATACCCATTACAATCTTCCCTGAGGGTGATATAGTAGTTCCATTTATTTATGACACTGTTTCTCTAGTTTTCTTTCAAAGTCTGAAGGCAAAGTATACATGAGAAATGTATCCTCTTATTAGTTAGATAACAAAAAATAAGAGAAACCTAACCTCAAGAAATATATTTTACTTGTTTAATTGTTTACAAAAATGCTAAATTTATCTTCCTTTTTCTATATTATCTAATTTTGTGACACAGTAACACTTTTATGTCATATATCTCATTTAGTTTGTTCTCATCATTATAATAACTATATAAATATTGTTCATTTTAGTGTGTTCAAGACATCACATTTTAACCATTTTGCTACTTTTGTTTTCCAAAAGCCTTCATTCTTTTACAATATATATAACTACATATTCACTTGTTTCTTGTAACCCATTACATCCCATAATCTTGTATTTTCTGCATTATATATCATACCACCATTCACAGACAATGTTGCATGTTTTTATTCTCTTTCATGCTTTTAACAAACTGCCGGATATATCTTTTTGTCATACTTATCTCAGCTCTATACTTTGGTGAAGTGTTATGCCACATATCCATATGTTCTTCTTAAATTTTCACATTCTACTGGTATCATTTTTCTACTCCCTCCCTCCGTTTATAACGACATACAAATATCCTGGCCAGTCTTTCTCTTTAATTCTGTTTTGTTTAAATTTTCTATACTTTCTGTGCACTTTGTTGTGATTTTCCTCTCAACATCTTTTCTTCTCTCCATACATTTACCCAAAAATGTCATAGAATGTGTATCATTTTTACATCTCCACTTCTTTCTACCTATTACAAAATATTTTTTATTGCATTCCACTGATACTTCCATATAAATTTAAAACAGGCATTTATAAATCTTACTTCATACTTCCGTGTTAAAGAATATAGCCCTGCAACATGTGCTGCCTTCCCTATCATGGATGCTTTATTGTGTGGACCTTTTTACTATATGAAGGGTGTTTCCCATGGTGCTCTCTGGTTGTGTAATGCAAGGGATGTTGATTGAAAATAATGATCTTGAAGTAGGATTATCATACTAAGGAATGCTGCAAGGGCATTACTGCAGTATTCTTTGATAAAATGGAGCTCCATTCCAATGGAGCCAGTAAAATGACAGAAGAGTTCTAGGAATTTCACATCATTTCTCTGAAATGGTAATAAGGAATAGGCAAATAATGCTTTGTAAGGGTAGCAAAACACAAAGGGAAAATAGTAAAAAGTGATTCATTTGTTGGCATTCGGGTCCAGTTTTGTAAGGGGGGGGGTTTAACTGATGCAAACAATAGTCCAGCAAAGATCAACTGAGCTGGACTTTTGTTTTGGACATTGAATATAGGTTGCATGTTAAATGGTGGAAAATATGTGGTTCTGATAATGGGAGATAAAGGGGTAGAAATACAAAAGATTGCACTGTGTTTAAAAGGTAGAAATATATCATGAATAGTATGCAAACAGGGTTGCAGAGAATTGCTGTGAAATAGAAAAAAGGCTGCTTGTTTCTGATGAATGCAGTATGTATGTTGATAATTGGTGACCATATGCCACACCTTAGACAGAGAATGCCATAAATAGTATTGATTTTGTAAAAGGATGAAATGGGTAAGTGGCTTTAGACACCACTGAAGCAATTCATGAAAACAAGTAAAAGAGGGAGATATATATCAAGGAATGATGACAGTGATGGCAATGTCAAGTGGCAATAGAAAAGTGGTACTGCCAATGTCAAGTGGCAATAGAAAAGTGGTACTGCCAATGTCAAGTGGCATTTGAAAAAGTGGTACTGCCAATGTCAAGTGGCAATAGAAAAGTGGTACTGCCAATGTCAAGTGGCATTTGAAAAAGTGGTACTGCCAATGTCAAGTGGCAATAGAAAAGTGGTACTGCCAATGTCAAGTGGCATTTGAAAAAGTGGTACTGCCAATGTCAAGTGGCAATAGAAAAGTGGTACTGCCAATGTCAAGTGGCATTTGAAAAAGTGGTACTGCCAATGTCAAGTGGCATTAGAAAAATTGATACTGCCGATGTCAAGTGGCATTAGAAAAAGTGGTACTGCCAATGTCAAGTAGCATTAGGAAAAGTGGTAATGGATTTTTGTAGGAAATGATGTAATGGAGCTCATAAATTTAGTCTGAAGTGAGTGCATATATGAGAGATGGGTCAGGCTATACTAAATCCATCTGGGAACAATTCGCTGCTGCTTAGTACAAGCAATGCTCATTTAATATTGAAGCTGCAACTGATAAAGTTTAACTAGATAAAAGTGATACTTAACCTGGATGTTCATCATATTGATCACTGTTGCAGTAGTCCTACCTATATGGGTTATATCCTGCCAAGGATGTAACAGCCTGACAGGTTCTGACATTTCAGGGCAGCTTCTACACTCTGAAATTGTTAGGCAGCTTGAGCTGAGCTGCCTAAAACGACAAGTTTGAGTGCCATGCCCCTCAGAGCTTTCCTGCCTCCAAAGACAGCATTCCTCTGTGGGCTTTCGAGAATCAGCAGTCAGCATGTCCTGTTCCATTGCTGGGCAGATAAGTTTGCTTTGGAGAAAAACCTACCACATTTAAAAATGTATTATTTAAATGCATTTTCTAGGTTAGGGAAGTCATTTTTTTCTAGAGTTTGTGTTTTAATGGACTGTCACAAGACTTCACTGTACTTTAAATAGGAGGACAATTTTTTCCTGTCAGAATGTGTTTATTTTATTTTTTTGGGGGTGGTAAAATGTATTTAAGTGCTTTTTACTGTGTTTGTTTTTGGGGGGGGGAAGTGACTTTTTACAACTTTAAATGTTTACCGTCCTGTATTGTTCGCCTTCCCTGAGCATAACTCTCAACATCTTCACACAAGAAATTTGGACAATGCTAAAAAAATAATGTGGTGACAAAAGTCCCAAAACAGGGACAAATTTTAAATATTGCTCATTTCAGTTTAGAAAGATTCTACAATAAAAGGTTTTTTGTTGCCATGCATTTTCTGAATGATATGAAGTTTAAAACTTAAATGTCTGTCATTATTTAGTGAATTCAGTCCTCACTGGTTTGCCAGAAAAGCACAAGTTTTTATGAGCAACACACCAAAAATATAAAGCAAAAATCTGGACAATTGAGAGCTAGCCTGGGAAAGAAGCACCATTTTAAACTTGACCGTGGAATAAACTACCATTGTCAAGGTTGGTCCTTCTTCCAGCCATAAAAAGATAAAGTTAAGTAAACAGCTTTTTCCACCACAGCTGGCTAGCAATTTGCCTCAACCATAGGTGGATGACTCTGTTGTGGTCAAAGCTGATTCCTCAGACCACTTTTATGCCAGATCCTTCTGATGTAGCATGTACAACCACTATGGACCACATTTAGCCATGTCTTCTACAGTTGTTGGAGTCTCTCAGTGGACAAGAGAAAGACGGTCTTGTTAGGCCTGGGAGAGGGAGCAGGAAAGTCTTCCCTGTTTAGTCAGAATGTTGTGCTCATGCATGAGGAAGCAGCTACTGCCATTAATAATACTATTGGCCCCATATTTCCTGTCAAAATTAATCAGAAAATTAAACATTTATCTGCTCTTGCTCAAATTTCCGTGTACAAGAGTAATTTCTTAGGTCTGGTTCAGGGTATAATTCAGGCTATTGATCTTTCTTATAAGGTGGTGTCTGGTAAAAGAAAATTGGATGATTCTTTTCCTGACATGATTCAAGATTCTGAAACTGAACAAGAAGATGAGGGGACAAATACAGGGTTTCTCCTCAGATTTCTGATTAAGATTCAGAGAAAAGCATGGTATCTGTTTCTCCCGTGTGGATTTCTCTTTCTATGAGACTATTTCCAAAATGTATCAATGTTTTCAGTGTGAGAACACAGAGGTTTTTAAGTCCCTCAGAAAATATTATGAGCTGTACACATGGGATTTCCAGAACCTTCACTGATCTCTCATTTGCTGTCAGGACTGGATAGTCAGTCTGCTGCCCCTACAAATGCACTAGATTGCATAAAGCTCATCATTTTTTTAAGTTTCTATATGCTCATCCCAAATTTAACCCAGCAGCTATAGCTTTAGTTAATCCTTCTGCTGCCTTACATTTAGTTAATTCCAGTGTTTTGCTAATTGATAAATATGGGGGGGAGTGTATGCTTCTGCAACTTTGGTTTTCAGAATTTTGAATTGTCAAGCAGATATGTTAAAGTTTATTCTGCCTAGTTGTGAAAGTATGATGAATGTTTTGTCAGCAGTTTCTTCTTGTGAGGAAAAATCTGTTTTAAATGGTTTAGTTTTTTTCTATTTTGCATGTCGCAACTCATTATTTAAAGTGTGCATAGGACTCTCTTGATACTTATTCCAGGGCTATAGACAATGATATTGTTTTGAGGAGGTTTGCCTTGCAATATTCTCAAAAACTCCTAGAAGATGTAAAAATTAGATTTTAAATTCTTCTTTGGACAGAAAGTTAGTTTTTGGACCCTCTGCTACAGAGGTTACCAAAATATGGTAAGAGGGGTAAACTGATTCAGGGAATCTCTCACATTTTTCAGCCTTCCTTTTTCAAATTTTCCTAGGGATTCTCTACCCATCATCCAATTTTCACAAAAAGCAAAATAAAAAGTCTCAGCAAAATGCTGATAAATAGACGTTTAAGAAGCAATGACAGTGGGGTTCCAAATAGAAGGTAAGAACTCCCCAAAAGAAAGAACAGGTTAACAAGTTAGAATGCCTATTTAAAGAGCCATGTCACATTTCTCACCCTGGCAGTCTCTTTTCCCTTTCAGAAAGTCTGAATCTTTGTTTTTCTTTGGCAGCAGATAGTTCCAGACAAATAGGTTCTGAAGATCATCCATGAAGGTTACAGATGGTAGTGGAAGGAAATTTTTCCTTTTCAGGGAGTACTTCCTCATCAACCATTTCATCATAAGGCTTTTTTCAGTTATGTTAGAAACCTGGGATGCTACTCCCAGACTTGTTCTGAGTTGATTCTAAACGACAAAAAATACACTGAACCCACAGACATCGCCAATATCCTGGCAGACAGGTTCAGTGCAAACTTCTCCACCCCCTCCCCGCCAAAAGAGCAAGTATCTATCCCGGCAGAGAGCTGCTTCCCAAACATCTCAGATGCTCAGGTGAAGGCTGCCCTCTCCAAAGCAAAAAATACTGCTTCCATGGGACCAGATGGCGTCCCAGGTTGCGTCCTACATGAACTCCAAGAGGAACTAATCCCTCAAATAAAACAGCTATACAATCTCAGCCTCACTACAGGATATGTGCCCACAGAATGGCGTACAGCAACAGTGGTCCCACTCCACAAAGGTGGAGCCTCTACGGACCCTGGAAACTATCGCCCATAAGCCTGACTAGCTTAGTCTGCAAGGCTATGGAGAGGATCATCATGGATCTCATAAACAAAGACATTGGGGACCTACAGACACTAGATCCTACCCAGTTCGGCTTTGTCAAGGGCAGATCCTGCCTTTTGAACCTGGTTGACTTCTTTGAAACAGTCACCAAAGCCATAGATGAAGGGAAGGTAGTCCACACAGCCTATCTGGACCTTGCAAAGGCATTTGACACAATACCCCACTCGGGCATCATAGATAAGCTATCCAGCTTAAATATAAACCCCTATGTCACAAGATGGGTCGCAAACTGGCTCAAAGACAGAACCCACAGAGTGAGAGTTGCTGGAGCCATGTCAGACTCGAAACCGGTCACAAGTGGCGTCCCACAGGGTTCTGTCCTGGGACCACTCTTGTTCGGTATATACTTTTCCGAGGTACAGGCAAACGTGGGAGGACTATGGCTCACCAAGTTCGCAGATGACTGCAAACTGGGCGCCATAATCAACTCTCCAGCTGACACAAACATCCTTCAAAAAGGTCTCACAGAGACAGATACCCAGTGCCAGTGCCATGGTTTAAAGCTAAATGCCAAAAAATGTATAGTCATACCCTTTGGCAAAAATAATGTGCCCACAAATTACCACATAGGCGGAAACCCATTAAGTACAGAGAAAGTTATTAGGGACCTGGGGACCCAAGTTGATAGCAATCTCTCCTTTGAAAACCACATTGCTAAAGTGGTTAGAAAGACCTTCTACATAGCCCACCTCATCACGAAGGGTTTCACATCTAGATCAAGAGAGGTAATCGTGCCCCTTTATTCATCCCTCATCAGGCCCATCATAGAATGCAATGCCCCTTTTGGGATGTACCTTACCCCACACCTGCAGCAATTAGAATGACCCCAAAAGTATCTCACCAAGAGGATCAAGGGTCTCAAACAGATGCCATATGCTGCTCGGTTAAAAAAACTCCAGCTCTACTCAGTTGCATACCGCCTACTTCGAGGCGATCTATGCCTGACATACAAAGCTATGTCAAATCCAGAATTAATGGACATGCTCCACCTCAGTAAATCTAAATCCCTTAGAGCCACACGCTCGAGGGACTTGAACCTCAGCACAGAAATAAATAGAACTTGCTGGAGGGACAGGTTCATAACCCAGAGGCTCCCTTCGCTCTGGAATAGAATTCCAGTTCATGTGAGGCAGAGCACCTCACTGAATCTCTTCAAGAAGAATCTCGATAAGTGGATGGGGGATCGTAGGTTTGTCCCAGGGATTACTCCCATGTCACTATTAGACAGAGGCACAGTAAACTAAACCTTAAAAAGGGCACAGTATACTCAAATCAAGGGGTGGCGTAAGCCATACAGAATCGGTCTAGGCTTATAATTGCCCCAGGGCAGATAGCCTAGTATGAGCCTATGAACCTATGAACCTATACTCCTCTAT
This sequence comes from Protopterus annectens, assembly GCF_019279795.1. Classification (NCBI taxonomy): domain Eukaryota; kingdom Metazoa; phylum Chordata; order Ceratodontiformes; family Protopteridae; genus Protopterus; species Protopterus annectens. Next base: position 659,458,505 of record NC_056729.1, on the reverse strand, counting down.
TTCCCCTGTCCTTCAACATATGTTGTCCCACACAGTACTAGAGCCAGTTTCTCCTTCCCAGTTTGGGAAAGGTTTTTATTCAAGGAAGTTTTTGGTACCAAAGAAAGGAAATGCCTGGTGAACAGTCCTAGATCTTTTTTCCTAAACCAATTTGTGATCCAATTATAGACCCATAGCAATTGTGTCACCACTATCCAAAGTCCTTGAAAAATATATCCACTCCCAGTTAATGGACTACCTTCTTTCTAATAATCTACTGTCTAATACACAACATGGCTTTCGCCCAAATCACAGTACCACTAATGCTCTCCTAAGCTTAACTGAGACTGTAAATCAATTCAGGAATGAAGGGAGACTTGTTTCCTTCATCTTCTTAGACCTGTCAAAAGCTTTTGATACTGTGTCCCATCACAAACTCCTTACAGAAGTCGCCACACGCACAGTCAGTCACTCATCTCTTACCTGGTTTCACTGTCATCAGCAGATTGTTATATGGCAGCAAGATTTTTTCACCCCCTCCTACCTGTCACAATGGGGATACTATAGAGCTCAGTTCTTGGACCTCTGTTTTTCACTATTTTCACAATTAAACTTTACACTGCTACACGTTCTACCTCCGTTATTCAGTATGCTGACAACTCCTCATTAATCTGCACTGCTCCCACATTACAAGAACTCAAGCAACTACACAACAGTCATTCAGTGCTGTCAAATCTTGGTTAACAGACTCTTAACTAATACTTAATCCAAGTAAAACAAAAATTATGTTTTCTCCCCTGGCAAATTCCTTGACTCCTCTTCATTGTTCCAAGTATATTCCTCCAACAACACCACAATAACTACAGTGTCACAAGCAAAACTACTAGGTATCATCATAGACAACAAAATGAAATTTGACATAAACCTAGCTTGTAGAACTCTCAATTTGAAATTACAATTTGGAGATGGGGTTGCAACATATGATCATGATAAATTTATATACCATAAATCAAAATATCTTCCTCCGATGCACCCTATTGTACATTTGTTCCAGAGCATGATTCTCAAAGATCTACATTTTACAAGCTCTAGAACCCGTTTTAAACCCAATAATTTGTCATCTTGTGAAAAACAGGCTATTTTTGAACTACAACAAAACAAGGATATAGTTATCATCTCAGCTGATAAAGGTGGCGCAGTTGTGGTTATGAATTGGTCAGATTACGACAAAGAGGCCAGGAGATAATTATCTGATAGACGTTACTATGCTGAAATGTGTCTCAATCCAACACACAGATTTAAGAAACAGATTGATGAGTTCCTCATTAATGCTAGAGACACTGGCATCATAACCACTTCTGTGTTTCAACAACTAACCATCCAAGATCCTATTAACCAATATATTTATTTTCTTCCAAAAATACAAAAGGACCCTGTGCACCCCCCCCCCCCCCCCCGGGTAGACCAATAGTCTCGGGTCGGGGTTATCTTACTGAACCTTTATCCTTGTTTTTGACTAGACATCTTAAGCCTTTATTGACCCATGTTCGGTCTCGCTTACAAGACACAACTGAATTTTTACACATTATATCAGATACACAATTGGAACCTGGTTGGCTGATGTGTACACTTGATGTGAGTTCTTTGTATACCAACATTCCACATGAGGTGGGTTTGGAAGCCCTGTCTCATTGGCTCAATAAGGCCCATTTATATGAATCAGATTTCAATTCTTTTCTTGTGGGCCTTGCAGAGCATGTCCTTACGAATAACGTCTGCTTTTATCAAGATATCTGTTTTTGGCAGATCAAAGGTACTGCAATGGGGGCATCTTTTGCCCCCATTTATGCTGACCTTTTTATGGCATATATTGAGGAATATATCATTTACAATAGTAGCCATAACATTTATCTTCAGAAATTGATATCTGGAGACGTTATTTGGATGATTGCTGGATGGTGTGGAGGGCCGATGTTGAATATTTGACGGAATTTGTTTCATATTTAAATGAAAATAAATGGGGTTTACAGTTTACTGTTAATTACCATCTTGACACAATAACTTTTCTTGATGTGTTAATAACAAGACAACCAGATGATACCCTAAGTACACAGGTCTTCAGGAAATATCCTGAATACAACACGGTCCTTCACGCATCCAGCTTTCATCCTCCACATATTGTTAAAAATATACCCAAATCGCAGTTCATACGTATGAGGCGCATCTGTTCCACAGAGGATACTTTTCAAGAGCACAGATGTGATCTCACTAACAGATTTCGTGTTAGGGGATATCCCATGGGACATGTTCTGCAGGCCAGCAATTGGGCAAACAACTTGTCAAGGCAGGATTTATTAACCTACAAACCTAGGGATCAGGAGACCACACAGCTGATCAGGTTCGTAACAACATATGCTAGGAACTCAGATGTACTCATCAATAGTGTCCAGAGGAACTGGAATATTTTACAAAATTTACCAGAATTATCAGATATATTACCAGACAGATGTTTATTTTCATTCCGTAAAGGAAAAAGTCTGGCATCATGCTTTAACCATTACAAACACATACATAATGAAAGGAATGTACAGTTTTTACAAACGACTATGACTGGGGAACCTCTAGTTGGGTGTTTTCCCTGTGGTCATTGTAGTAACTGTGACAAAATTACCAAATCCAAAAAATTTACTAGCAGAAATTGTTCAAGGGTTTATGACATTCCATTCTTCGCAAATTGCAGTAGTGAATGGCTTGTTTATCTGGCCACATGTACTTGTGGGTCTTTCTATGTTGGCCAAACATCTCGTCCATTGAGATTACGTACTTCTGAACATGTGAGTAATATATAAAAAAAAATAAATAAATAATGCTTTGTACAAACATACTCTGAAACATCAAACTGCTAGATTCTCTTTTATTGTGATTGATTTGGTCAAGGGTATTAAATTTAATAAAACAGGATGGCACTCTATGTTAGATACCAAAGAAAAGAAATGGATTACAAAACTAGGTGCACTTTTTTCACCTGGGCTAAATGAGCAATTTTGAAATGAACCAATTAGATTTGTTCATACTACTATTTAAATTGTAACATCAGTTTATTTCTGTTTGTCACTGAAGAAGGCTGTGCTTTTTGCCAGCCGAAACCGATCTGATTTGATGTTATTATAAGGAAACTATCATTAAAGAATTTTATCGGATCTGCTTTATGGTTGCTGGCTTTGTTTTGCTGTTTGGATAAACCTAGCTCAGACAATCAAAAAGACACATATAAAGTTAGACTCACTTTACAGACTCAAACCTTTCCTAACTAACAATACAAGACAGACAATTGACAGAACTCATTTGATTTCCACCCTTCTATATGCTTCTCCAATTTTCACCATCTTAAATAAAACTGAGCTAGCAAAACTTGAATCATGCTACAATAAAATAGCAAAATTCACAAACAACTCCACCCATAGGACCCTCCACTGTCATGCTATAAAACAACTTAACTGGCTAGAATTGCCCCACTATCTAACTTACACTCAGCTGATCATTGCCCACAGACACACCATCTAGAAAAATCTCCAGCTCTCCATCAACTGATCCAACCTTACAACATTTCTCGTGTTCTCCAATCCTCAAATAAATCCCTACTACAGATCTCCAGATCTAACACTAATGCTGGTGACTCCTTATATTCCAATTGCATCTCGAAAACCTGGTACAATATCCCTCAGTCTATTATCTGTACATCATCTAATCACACTCACTTCAAAAACCTCTTAAAGAACCACCTAATGAATCACTGGCTCTGCCCTTGTTCAGGCCCTGGTTAAGCCTTCTTTTTTCGCATTTCTATCCATCTCATAATCCTGTAACAATGCCCTTCAACCAATGAGTTTTTAACTATGTATGATATAATTAAATCCACCAAATATTAATTTTTCCTTCATCCTTTGCCTCCACCCCCTCTCCCTCCCTTCCTTCACCTATATAGTCACATACTTATTAGATCCACGTTTCCCTTGAGGTAATTTTCCTATGATAAGTCTCCTTCTTCTCCTTTCATTTCTTCTTTACTCCACCTTTCCTCCTTGTCATCACCAGCTTCTTTGTTCTACACTCCCTCTCTACCTCATTTAGACCTATATACTAGTTATCGTTAGTAGACTATGTACAATGTTATTTCTATGAGTTACTGTATGTCAATACTTCATTTTCTACTTGTTCTTGTGATTTGTGTATTACACATTGAGAACTCTAGTTTAACTCTTAGTAAATTATAATGTATAATGTAATTTGCTTGCTAAGATTGTCTTGGAGCTGTTCTTCCTAGGCCTTCACTGAAAATGGGGTAAAACACAATCGGACCTTCACGGTAAGCAAATGTAAAGTAAATAATAAATAAATATCACTTCACAACCTGTTACCTCTTCTTCCTCATTTGAGTTTTTGAGTAACAGTAGATTTCAAAGACATTTATCATCATGTCCCCATTCATACAGATTTCTGGCTTTCCTTAACGTATTCTGCTTCTGGATCACATTATCAGTTCTCTGCCTTACACTTTGGACTATCCACTGTAACAAGAGTCTTCACAAAGTGTCTAGCTCCAGTTATAGCACATTGCAGGCTACAGGGTATCCACATTTTCCATATTTAGACAACTTGCTTATCTTTGCAGAGTCTTTTTCAAAGTGTCAGGAATCTGTCTCTTAGGTGAGAAATCTCATACACAAGCTGGGTTTCCAACAAAACATTCAAAATTATTTTTTACTCCATCACACAGGATTGTGTTCCTTGGGTGTCTACTAGTCGCCTCAGTTCAAAGAGCTTTTCTTCCCCAGGACAATAGATTTATATCGTGATCCATTTCTAGGGTTTTTCATTCACACTTTGATCTCTGCAATGGAATACCTAAGGACTTTGGGTTTCATGACATCTATGATTCTTGCGATTCCCCTAGCAAGACTCCACATGAAAAAGATACTATAGTATCTGAACTTTCTTTGCTCCAGTACCAACATCTTTTGTCTTTTCAAATCCAATTGCTGGGGTTTGACAGCAAATATCCCTAAATCCAGGCTCCCCCTTCTCCCTCTCTGCTCAAAAGCAGATGCCTCAGACGGCGTGTGGAACAGTTTTCAGAAGAATAAAAGTGCAAGGTGTTTGAGACAGCAAGGACAGACTCAAACACATAAATATAAAATACGTGATTGCTGTAGTCAAGGTACTTAACTCTCTGAACCATCTTTGGTTCCCAGGACCTCTTCAAGTTATTTCAGACAATACCGCAGTCATGTGATATGTAAACAAGCAAAGGGAAACCAGCTCGTACCCCTTTTGCAGACTAGCCATGTTAGCTTGTGATATAGCTTTACAGCACAATCTCACTCTGCAGGCATACTACATCCTAACAGAGCAAAACTGTGTTGCAGACAAGCTGAGCAGGGTAAAGTCAGACCCTCACAAATGGAAACTAGACTGGAGGTCTTCTAAGATTTAATCTGTCTGTGGGAAGTACCATAATTAGAGCTCTTTGCCTCCTCTCTGAACAATCAGCTGGCAAAATTCTACTCCAGAACTCCATGCAAGAAGGCCTGAAAAACAGATGCCATTTCCTTTCCCTGGACAGGAATGTACCTCTGTGCTTTTCCACCATTTCCACTGATATCCAAGGTACTTCTGGAGATTCAGAAGGAATCCCCTAAGATCGTTGTTGTGACTATCTTCTGGCAGAGGCAACAGTGGATTGCCTTCTTTTGGAAATGGCCAAGGGCAATTACCACAACTTTCTCATGGAGTGGAAGTACTTACACAAGATCAAGTGAGTTTGAGACATCCCAATCAACTTTAACTGCCTGTCTGAATGATAGGTATTAATTCCCTTTAGGCACTTGTTTACTGGGGGTGTGCAGCAGCTATTAATGAAGGCAAGAAACCCTACCACTAGAAAATCATATATTAGCAGACAGAAACAGTTTTCTAGTTGGTGCCAACAATACAACTAGCACCCTTTCAGGACTAATGTTTCTCTGGTTTTACTATATTATTTGTGAGTTACTATCCTATGGCCTTTTCATATTTCTCCACCAAGGTTCATTTGTCAGCCATTTCAGCATATCTGCCCATGGATCCTTCTCTTTCAATGCATTCTTATGTGAAAATATTGTGGAAAGGGGCTTTGCATAACAGACTTCCAGGAAAAATGGTGGCTTCTCCTTGAGATCTCAATTTTGTGTTAGAAAAGCTAACATTTGAACCAGCTCATCAGGGTGACTTTAAGTTCTTAATATGATAAACTGTTTTACTAATTCCGCTGTCCTCTACAAGAAGAATATCTGAGTTGCAAGCTTTTTATGGCGATTCAACACTATCTCATTTTCCAAAGAGACAAGGTTTATTTGAGAACTAATCCTTCTTTTATGCCTAAAGTGGTTTAACTTTAAGCCAAACTATCCATCTCCCTGTTTTCTTCCCTGAATCTAAAAACGAGGGAGAAAGGATACTTAATACCTTTGATGTCCACAGGCAACTCGGGTACTATAATGACAGAACAAAATCTTTCATATCTTAGGATTAGTTGGTCATTTCTAGTGAAGGTAAAAAAGAAGGTAAAACCTGTGTCTAAACAGACTATTTCTAAATCGTTGTCCTTTGTTTTTCTCATCACAACAAAGATTTTCCAGGCAGGATAAAGACTCTATGGCTTTTGGAAAGGGTTGGATTATAGAAGTATTTGGGAAGTAGCAACTTGGTCCTCTGTACATACTTTTACAAAGCACTACAAGCTTTATTCTTTTTCTAGGTCTAGATCAGGCTTGCTAGGACCATTCTCACTTCTCCTTCCACTTCCCAAATGTTATAAGCTAGGGTAATCTATTCATATGGCTAAAGTTACTGCAACAGTGATCGACATGATGAGCATAGTACAGGGGTGTAAGTAGTCAGTCCCTCCCTCAATTCCCTTTATTTTTTTTTTTTTTTGAGTATGTTGTTTTGTTATATATGTGTATAATTTTACCCCCAGTTATGTCCTTTCAGGCCTCAACCTCCATCTTTAGGCTGCCTAACGGTTTGGGCATGTTGAAGGTACCCTGAAGCTTTGTAAGCTCACCAACTGTTATATCCTTGACAGGATATAATTCATATAGCTAAGGCAACTGCAATAGGGATCACTCGGACATCTATTGTTGTGGTTTACTTGCATAATTATACTTTATAATAGCTGGAGTTTGACAGGGACTAGTTTTTACATTATGAGGAAGCACTGTAAACATTTAGAAGAAGATTAGTTAGGCAGTTTGGTACAAGAAGTAAAATACATGAACTGTGAAGTCTAAGAAATGTGAAGTTTTAGTGATCCTAAGGTAAGACTCAGACTAGACGTAGCTGACTATTATATGAGAACGAAGAAAATACACTTTAAGCATAAACAGCCTGCCATAATGAGAAAATTTCATGGAAATGCATATAGAAATACAATCAACTGTAATTGATTGCCCAACATTCCCACTAGCTTTTGCTGGTGTAGTCAAAATGCATGCAATATTATAAACACAGACAGAGCAATAAAACATAAGTGCAAATTAAAGCTATTCCTGTACTTTTTCTAGCAAAATCTTTATGTCTGATGAAACAACAAGGATTAATATCAGATTCTTTGGAAAAGGTATGCAAGTAAATTAATGCAGCTTGCAAATTCTGAATAAATTAATTAATGTTAAGTAAATTCAAACATCTTAGAAATTAAAATAAGTAAGTAAATAAAAAAAAATTAAATAAATTCTTGTCACTGGTTTAAATTTGCATTTTTTATCACAGGAATGTAAGCATTAAATTATCAGACCAAAACAGACACCCATCATAAACAAATCGTTCCCCATTTCTGATGCACTTACAGTTGCCATTTGGAAAGCCTTTCGCTGAAAGTTTATTTCCATTGAAAAATGCAAGAAAGGAATATATCTGAAGAGAAATAATATACACGTAATCAAACAAAGGCAGGATAAAAAAATAAAATAGAATTCTCAAAATGTATATCCAAACAGGTATTTTGATGGAACATAGGTATGTCCTTCTTAAAAAAAATGACTATTTGTTCCAAATTCTTCTTTTTCACAGCATTGTCAGTGGCAATATAAACTGAAAGGTATATTAGCTTTCCACCTATGTAATTAAAAAATGGAGTTGCAGATTCAGAATTTATGGCAACTGAGCATAGCTGCACTGTCTCACAAGTCATTTTGGAAAGTCACCAGTCAGTTTATTTTCATCACAGTGTTGGGAGTTTATTAAGGAAAAACTGTTTTACAAAACAAGCTAGTGCCTTTTCAATGTGCTTTTATTCTTAAGGCTCAGATGCAGACACATTTTCCAGTGCAATATTTCTGCTGCAATGTAACATCTGATTCATTAATGTGCTCTGTTTACATAATGAAGATAACAAGGTTTTCCTATGAGAGTGATTCCATAAATACTATAGTAAACTTTCATTGTATGTTTGGTTGTGAAAATAAGAAAGATGGTCAAGAATGACGTCTGGAAGGAGAGGTGACTGACCTAGGAAAAGAGGTGGTTGTACAGTTTGTTATTCTAAAACTCCTGACCCTCAATCTTGTTTTAATATAACAGCATCAAAAGAAAGATGTTTTTGATGTATGTACTCTGTTTATAAAAGGCAGAGTAGAAATTTAGTGAAGTGACTGTCTCAACATCAGTATAATAAAAGTCTTAAGTAATCACAGTTCATTTTACAAAATTATTTTTAAAGTAAATAAATACTAAGCAAATATTATACATATTTTAGTGTTAATGCAGTAAGAAATGGAGCTCAAGGAGCTGAATGAGAGGGAGAGTATAGAAAAGCAATTAGGTAGGCTGAAAAATAAGGATAATATAATTCCTTCATTGCATGATCGCCTGCTTTTGCATTTCAGGGCGATAGGTGAATCTGAGCCTCTCACAGTCCTTAATGAGCACAAGACTAAGAAACTAATCCTGAATAGTATCACAGGACATGCAAACTCATGCACATGTATTCGTGCATGTGCATACACACACACACACACACACACACACACACACACACACACACACACACACACACACACATGCATGCACTTAATGCTGATTTTCGGCAATTTGGGGAATTGTCATTTCACCAATGGCATGTCTCTGGATATGTCAGGAAAACAGATCATCCAGTGAAAACACTGCTGTGAGGCATCAGTGCTAGCAGTTACATCACTATGTGACCTGTAAACAGATACAGTTAGGGAGGAAATGTTCAAATCTGTACATGTGAGGCAAAGATAAAAATGTTTACCAATTGTCTTACTCCAGTAACGATCCAAAATAACTGTGCATTTAAAAAATTACCTATATGAACAAATGTTGATTAGGTGATGGTTAATTTTAGAACACTTAGATGACTTAAAAAATCAAAAGAATGGGCCTCAGCATGGTAGAGGAAAATAAATGGATATGCAGGCATCTCAGCTGGTACTTGTAACGAGTCTTTTTGCTGCCATACAAAGTTTACAAGTCATTCAAAGATAATAGAATATGGAAGAAAGGCAGGTATGTATTAAAATTGACAAATCTCTGACTTCTCAGGAAAGGTGACAATAATGTTAGATGCCAACAAACCATTCTCCTTTTGGAGAAATCAGGCACTGTTTGTTAAGGGCATTGCCACTTACTCTGTGTAGCAGCCTGCAACTAGAATAGTACAATTTAAAAACCCTTGGCTAGATAGTGAGAAACCATAGCCTGTTTATAACTGATGAAAGGAGCTTTTGGTGTGACATTTCAACAACAATGATGTGAGAGTATGAAGTAACATAACAAACAAAAAGGAACCGATTCAGACAGGGAGCGATGTACAGTAAATGGCATCAATTAGTGGGAAATGTACAGAAAAAAAATGAGGACTAGTAACCTCAGGATAAGCCTCTGACCATAAGAAGCAGAGAGTTAACTCATGAGGGTTAGAAAGGATACTTTAAGCAATAGGAGCTAATCATGATTGGAGAACTCAAAGGAAATGTCTGGTGAAATAAAGTCAGATGTGATAGGATGACTAACATTCACACTTGTTTATTATACATTCAGACTAGATGTTTCCAAAATAACAGTGATAGCTGGACAGAAAAGCATCATAAACTTATATTATTGATATTTCCACACTTTTCTGAGTAACTTTCTCCCACAGATCAAACAGCGCATATAAATAATTGTCTTGCTATGACAGCTTTATAACTGTGCAAATACCATTTACAAATGCAGCAGAAAATGATTTACTGAATTTACTGATGTGGTTTTATCAGTAAAGTATAAACATCAAATAATTAGACTATAAATGAGTTACTCTCACAACTCCTTTCCCCCAACATACACACTTTTTGTTGCACTGCATTTGAAAATCTGTTAATTCACAATGTATCCTTTTGAGTTGAAAAGAACAGGAGGGCAGTTCCAAAGTAAAACAGACAAGTTCAATTAATTAAACGCATTCAAGGTGGAAACCGAAGAAACGTTAGAATTTATAACTGGAAAAACAGTTTGGAAAGGCTGAGGCATATGGTCTTGATTGTACCAAGCAACAACAGGTTGGTTGTTCCCTTTCCAGCTTCTTAATGTCTGAAACAGTTGATTGAGTTTTGCTCAGCATTGCTGGTTTTCCCCTAAATGGAGCTTGCCCAACATAAGGCTCGAACCCACGACACTGAGATTGAGTCGCATGCTCTACCAACTAGACCTACCCTCTTCACAGCATTGTTAGCGGTAATATAAACTGATAAGCATCCTAGCTCAGTGCCCATGTGACAAAATAACTTAGTCATAGATGCTTGTGAGATATAGGGAGCATTACCAAACTTGTATGAGTTACAGGCCATCATAAAAATATAGAAAGAACATTTAGGAAACGTTAAAATGGTTCACTTAATGAATTATACATTTTAGTGTATAATTCGCAAAGTCTTTTAGAAGCAGAGTAATGTAGTATATGGCACCTAATTTCTGTTTGCTAAGTTTTGTAAAGGGCATCCAATCCAAGTAAGTAGTTCACAAACATTAGGCTGTAGGTGCATTTATTATTTTAACTGTATATTAGAATTACCTGACTAGGGACTTGATGTTTTAACTCTATCAATAAGATACCATGTATATGCCAGGGAAGTGTTAAACAAAAAATATTTTTAACTGTAAAGACAGCAGCTAACTGTATCATGTCAAGTCAGTAATGCTGTGATGTATCCTAGTCAATAAAGTCATCAAACCTGGATTTCTCATTGTTTATTTATTTTATTTTAATTTATTTATTTATTGACATTTGTTAACTGGGTTGGTCCTGCTGGGCTTGTGGCCCATTTTCAGAGGAGACCAGAGGAGAAAAGCTCCAATCAAAAAGGTGATATACAATTAAAAAGCAGAATGCCCCATTTCACAAATCACAGTATTTAAAGCAATAAATAGAAATATCAAGAATAATTTTGCATGTTGATCAATAACACTTATGTAACATAAAGTGCGTGTTGTAGTTGGTAGAGAGCAGGCACAATAGGTTGCATAGGAGAGCACACAATAATGTATACACAAACTAGTAAAATTTTACAAGAGAGTTTTTTGAGCAGTCATTCACATTTGAGGGAAAAAACAGTAAGAGACACATTAGGATAATTGGACATAAAAATAATTATGTATGTTGATTAATATATCAAAGTAACACACAGAGTGTGTTATAGTTAGTAGAAAGTAGGCTCAATAATTCAACAAAAAGAGCACACAGTAATGTTATATACATAGACGTGCATTTTTAAAATAGTTTTTTGTGCAATCATTCACATTAGAAGGAGAAGCAGTAAGAGACACCCTAGAAGGAGTGGTGCAGGAAATGTGATGGTGCAAGAAGTAGGGGTAGAGAGGCATCCAGGAGGGTGTTAGAGGACTTATGTTGGGTCATAGCAGAGACAGGTCTTGGAGTTATGAAGGTGAGTCTTTAGTTCATTTTTAAAGTGTAGGGAGTGTGTTATGGAGCGGATGTGAAGGGGAAGCTTGTTCCAAGCCTGAGCAACAGAGAGTTTGTAAAGTAGTTTGCTTACAGTTTTTTTTGGTTGGTAGATATCTAGTAGATTCTGGTTAGAGGTACGGAGGGGCCAAGTTGGGGTATAGGGGGAGATCAAGGAAGCAAGAGATGGGCAGAGTAAAGGTTTGTAAAGGATAGAGTGTAGCATTAAAAACTGAGATAGCTGCAGTTGTTGGGGAAGTTCAAGCCATTGGAGAGAGTTTAGTGAAATACAGTGATGTGCATTGTAAGGGGAGTTAGTTATAAATGTTGGCATGTTTGTTGGAGTTTGTTTAGTGTTGTGACCTGAATATTGGTGAGAACTGGCGTGGCATATAGGAGGGAGGGGAGGAGGAGTGCCTGTGCTAGGGTGAGTCTAGAGTTGGGGATTAGAAACTTTTTTGTTCCGATGTAGTAGGCCCATTTTCTGATGTGTTTTCTTTATACATTGAAGTATGTGGAGGTTGAATTTAAGTTTGTCATCAATGATGACCCCATGGAGTTTAGTGTGGGTGTCGGGTTGGATGAATGGGGGAGGAAGAGTATGAGCTTAGTCTTTTTTGGGTTAAGGATAAGTTGGCTGTCTGATAGCCATTTTTCAGTGGATAGGAGGGCTTGTTGAGTAAGGGTATGTAGCTCAGAGATACAGCTAGAGATAGAGATGAGTGGAGAGTCATCTGCATATTGAATGAGGGTATATTCTTTGCAAGATGTGAACAGGTCATTGGTGAAGATATTAAACAGAAGGGGGGCCAAGATGGAGCCTTGAGGCACCCCATTTGGAACAGGGAGGAAAGGAGAGGAGGAAGGAAGCCATTTGATGGATTGCTGCCTACTGGATAGGTAGCTAGAGAACCAAGCTAGGGAGGTGGGAGATAGCTTGAGTTTGGCAAGCTTAGTGAGCAATAAAGGATGTCAGACTGTATCAAAAGCTTTGGAAAGGTCGAGGAAGAGACAGGATTTGAGTTTGTTGTTATCAAGAGCCTCGGCAATAGTGTGGGTGAAAGAGAGTAGAGCAGTAGTTGTGCTGTGGTTGGGGCAAAAACCGTGTTATGTGGGAGTTAGTATGTTGTGCTGGAGGAGGTGATTTAGGAGCTGAGTATGGATACATTTCTCTAGGATTTTGGAGAGGGGGAAAACAATGGCAATTGGACGGTAGTTAGCAAGGTCTGTGGAATTCCCACCTTTATGTAGGGGAATAGTAAAGAAGGATTTCCATAAGGTAGGCATGGTGGATTCAAGGATAGATCTGTTAATTAGTATAGATACAGGGTAGGCAATAGAATCAGCAGCAAGTCTGAGGAAGGAAGGAGGTAGGTTATCAGTGGATGGGAAGTATGGTTTGAGCTTAAGGAGGAGTGATCTGATGTAAGAAGTGGAAATGGGGTCAAAAGAAAAAAAGAGTTGTGTTAGGGGGGTTTGGAGGAGAAGGTACTGAAGTAGACTTAGAGTTAGAGGGTAGGAGGTGCTGTATGAAGTTAATGAAGTGTTGATTTAAGAAGATAGCAGTTTCCAGAGGGGATGTGTTTGGGTAGGGGGAGGGGTTGGAAGGACTTCCTGGAGGCAGAATCTTGTTCAGAGTTGACCAGAATTTATGAAGGTTGGATTTATTGTTGAGTTGAGCTGAGCTATAGTTAGACTTTTTGTCATTTGTAGTTTGTTTTTTTGTTAGGTTTCTTAGTTGTCTGAATTTGAGTAGTAGGGGAAGTTGTTTTGTATTGGTCCAGGCCTTCCAAGCACTGTCTCTTTGTTGCATAACGGACCTAGTTGCCCTGGAAAGCCATGGAGCATGATTCGATTTTAATCTGATCTTTCTAGAGGGGGCTAGAGAGATTAAAGTATTATGGAAGATGCTATTAAATGTATTTACAGCATCGTTGAGAGGGAGATTTCTAAGTATGAACCAGTCTATGTTAGAAAGAGAAGAAGTGAATTGTGAGACATCAAAATGGGATAGTTTACGGCAGTCTTTGACCACGTGTGTTTTGGGAATTTGGCAGGAGTATCTTAAGACAGAGGTAGGGAGATGGTCACTAAGGGAGTCTGGTAAGGTAGTGGGATTGTGGTAGTGGTGGGGGCAGTTGTTAAGGATCCAGTCAATAATTGAGCTGCATGAGGAATGTATGTGGAAGCTTGTGGGGGATGATATCAGTTGATGAAAACCATGTAAGTTAATACTGAGTTGAGGAGAGTTGGTAGTAAGTTTGGACCAGTCTATGTTCATATCCCCTAGGATAAGGGTTTCGTAAGGTATGGTGAGGGAGAACCAGGACAGGATATTTTCAGGGATGGGCAGGTTATTTCTAGGGGGGAGATAGATAGAAGCAACTGTAAATTTTTTTCTGGGGATTCAAGTGGCAGTTTAGGATGACAAGTTCAGCTGGGAGAAAGTCAGGAATGGGTAAGGGTAGGGGTGAGAGATTTAAGCTGTTGGAGTAGAGGATGGCAACATCACCTCCTTTTTTATGAACTCTGTCAGAGCGATAGATGTCGTAGCCTGGTGGTAGAATCTCGCTATTGGTAATATGCGGTTTGAGACAAGTTTCTGACAAGGAAAGAATATGAGGGGCAGTAGGAGCTATCCATGTGTGTAAGTCAGTGATTTTGTTAGGCTTTGAATATTTAGAGAGTGTATTGTTAGGTATTTCGATAGGGGTATGTTTTGTATATGGGGATGTTGGTGGTGAGAAGTGCATTGGGAGGAGGGGGAGGGAACGCTGTAGGCAGATGTTGTGGTGAGGTTAGAGGAAGTGGGGCCTGGGCTGGGATGGATGTCACCAGAGCAGAGTAGGTCATGTGGGAGAAGAGAGAGTATAGTAATAGGTGGAATTTATAAAGCTTTGGTTTAAGATTGTTAGTTAGTTTAGAAATTTGGAGTATAGGGTGTTTGTACAGACAAGTTGTGGAGAAGTTAAATAGGGTTGGGGAAATAGTTATAAAGGGAGTAGTTGGAAAGATGTTGTGGGTATAGGAGGTAGGAGAGAGTGGGAGTGGATTGTCAAGGGTAGAGTGGAAGGAGGTAGCAGCAGAGAGAATAAGGAGGAGTAATGTAGAAATGAGAAGGTGTTTCATATGTAAGTCTAGAGGGTTTGGAATGCGATTAGAGAGATGAAGGTCAGCAAGTAATGGAAGGTATGATTGACAGCCGTTGAAGGGTGTGGTTTTGGCAGGAAGTGGTTAGAGATTGTTGGTTGGGAAAGGAAGGGGAGGGAGTGGTTGGTATAAAGGAAATTGTTACAGGGGTATGTGGGAATGGGGGTAGGGGAGCGGAGTGAGCCCGAGCGTAGCGAGGGCGAACAGAGCGGGGCTAGGCCCACCACTAGGACTGAAAAAAGCCTAAAAAAAAATCAGCCATGCAGTGCTACAATGGGTAAGTATGAAGACAGCAAATGGCTTAGAAGCACTGAGAGGAGGAAAGCAATAGCAGCACTGTTGGAGTCTTAGGATGTCCCAGACTTCATGAAATTAGTATAAGGCTGCAAGCTTTAACAGTAAGTTAGGTATAGCACAGGGGACAGGCCTGGAAAAGAAAGCATATAGTGCAGACAAAGTTAATCTGTCTTGGCAATTACACCGTAGGGGAGTAATTTACCCGGATGTCTGCTGCCATCTAGTGGTTGACAAAACACATAAAAAGACAATTTATCTCATTGTGGATGTGAAAGGGGGAAAAAGACTACCAAGGGCAGTAATTACAAAACTATGATCTGAAAGTTGTCTTGCGAGTGTGCACCCCTGGGCTAATTAACAAATTAAAACAGTAAATAGCTTAGGCTGAAATACATTAAATAATGCATTGTAGTGCTACAGTAGTGAGATATAGGTAAGCACGTACACTGAGCTCTTGAGTGATGAGGTTGGGCTGAGGCAGGTTTTTAAAATTGCCCGTGCAGGAGAAGTAAGTCTTGTAGGGAGGTTTTCACTGATAGGGGAGGCAACCCGAGCACATGGAGACTAGACTGAACTCTTGAGAGATGAGGTCAGGCAGAGGCAGGTTTTTAAAATATCTGGAGGAAAGCCCGTGCAGGAGAAGTAAGTCTTGTAGGGAGGTTTTCACTGATAGGGGAGGCAACCCGAGCACATGGAGACTAGACTGAACTCTTGAGAGATGAGGTCGGGCTGAGGCAGGTTTTTAAAATATCTAGAAGAAAGCCCGTGCAGGAGAAGTAAGTCTTGTAGGGAGGTTTTCACTGATGGGGGAGGCAACCCGAGCACATGAAGACTAGACTGAGCTCTTGTTATGCAAGACTTTGATATAATTCAGCTCCTCTGAGAGGAAAGCAGCTTCCTCTGCTCTCATCCTCTTCTTAATCGATGTAGCCCATTCACTCAATACCCGCCAAGCCCTGCCTCAGGGTACCCCAATGAGCTGTAGAAAAATCCAGAAAGTGCTACCATCTTTCAGTATATCTGGAGTATCCCTTGTCAGAAAGACCCTAAAATCGGGCCTTTCTTAATGAAACAAATTTCTTCTCTATGCAAAGGTACCTTTGGTTCACAGGTCTTGGAATAGTAGCCTGGACATACCTATGGTAGGAACATGCACTTGATTAAAGGGAATCCATCAAATAAATGCTCCAAATGACCGGAGTTCATATTAGAATGAATATGTCCAGTGTACACTGCAGACATCGGTTTCACACTTGACATCATATACACTGCTTAATGTAAATTGCATCTGCTTTTGTCAGTAAAGCGCTGGAAGCTTAGTGAAATGTGAGATGCAGAGAATGAGGTTGGCTGTATTACCAAGTTATTTTCCCATACCATTGCTAAAAAGCTTACCTCTGTGCACTAACTGCAAAACAGAATGTCCTGAGACCTCAATTAGAAGGCTAAGGATGGAAATGTAAATAGACTTAAGTATATCATTATTATCAATTTTTCCCACCCATGTGGTTTAATATCCCTATGATCAACATAAGTAGCAATAGTTATATGCCTATTGGATGATTTTATCATAACAACTGGTTATTTCTCCTACAACTCTCCCACTGGAAAAAGACTGTGATGTTGACATACTTCCATACACAGTACGTAATAAACAGCAATTATCAGTAATTAGGTGTCCTTTTCTTCATTTGCTCTACTTAAGAATTCTGTACCTGAAACATATTTACACAGTAACAAATGTAAATATTAATCCATAAACACTTTCTATAAAATGAATTGACGGCTTTTTCAAATGAAACTTATGTCCGTTTCTGAGAGCATTATTAAGACACTCAGATACCCTCAATGGTTACAAAGGTACCACTGCCTTTTCCAGTATATTACAGAACTGGATTACCAGCCTCCTTTGTTGAAGTCAAGGATATAGATACAATTGATAATAGTTTGGCCTGGCTGTCTGAATAATCCCCAAATTTCTTCTAGTCCATCTTGATCTTGAGACTATATAAGCATGGATTTACAGAAATCAGCTAGACAGCTCCTTTGGCACTTCTGCACTGAACCCCTAGTCAGCTACCATCCCTGGTGAATGAAATATTCACTCACAGGTTTTACAAGTTGAATTAAGCAGACCTAGTTGACAGCAGCTTTCAGTACTACAAGACTTCTGAGGTTAAAAGCACAGTCCCTGTCTTGGTTTAATCTGCCAGTGAAGGCAGCATTGTTTAATCTAGCTTTTTCTTGGATACACAAAGACACTTGAATACAGAGTTGATGTAATAGTTGTTCTTAAGTCAACATAGGTTTTGAAAAGCTTTTGGTTTAACAAAAGCTTTCTTTCTTATTGGCTAACAGAACTTGAAAAATACCAGTGTGGGAAAAATGAGTGAATTTTGAATGTTTGGTATGACAACACCTTACAGATAGACACAGTTTGAGTGTATATGTGAGTGTGTGTGTGTGTGTGTGTGTGTGTGTGTGTGTGTGTGTGTGTGTGTGTGTGTGTGTGTGTGTGTGTGTGTTTGTGTGCGCGCGTGTGTGTGCAGGTCCATGTGTGTGTGTGTGTGTGTGTGTGTGTGTGTGTGTGTGTGTGTGTGTGTGTGTGTGTGCGTGTGTGTGTGTGACTTAGACTGTGCGTGCGTATATGAGCTCGAAACTTTAGAAAACCAGGTCATGGTCTGCCACAAAGGTAAATGCCCTACTGCTGTTTACATTAGCGTCAGTATTTATTATCAGAGAAGATAACAGCTCAAGAGATTACTCTGACATAAATGGGACTCTAGGATTTTTGAGCAGTGCACAGGTTTGAACCTCTAGTCTGATGGGAGGTGGTAGCTTGTTATATGTTACTTGGCTGTGTAGTATCCAATAATCATCATAAGAAAACAACAGCAATTTTATATACATGCACCTTATAACAAAAGAAAGTCAGACACACCAGTGTTATTATTAAAAGTATATTTTTCTCGGAAATATAAGAATGTTCTGTATATAAAAGTATATAAGATTTTAGGTGGAGTGTTTCAAGGAAAGAAAAAACAAATAATAAGACATAATGGCTCTGAGAGAAAATTATTTATATGTAGCTAAGACTGTAATAAAGGTTTTAAATAACTGATCTAAACTATAACAAACTCATACACATTAGAAATTTTATTAATAATAACCCAATGCATGCTGCGTGACGGTACTCCCCAAGTCAAAAATAGAATTAGTACTATTGTCATCTCTTCAGAAAATGTCAGCTATTTAGAGATAGACAAGATAAGACAGACAAAGGGTCTGCAGTGTTTCCTGTTAATAGTGTCTAACAGATAGGATTGGCCTGAGTCACCTTCATAGGTTCATAGGTTCATAGGAAGTTACTAGGCAATTGGCCCTAGGGCCTTTATAAGACTAACCATTTTATATCCTTGTTCCCTTACTGATCAAGTTGTATGGTCTATATTTGCAGCGCGAGGCTGTGATCAGCAGTGACTGCCCTTATCCAAGAGGGACATAGGCGACACTCCTAGGGTAAATTTACTGTCTCCCATCCAGTAGTGTAAGTTATGCTTAAATAGGGTCATTGAGGAGCTCTGTTTTATGTGAGTTGGGAGTTTGTTCCAGAGGAGTGGAAATCTCTGGTAGACATATCTGTCTCTCCACCATGTCCTATGAGGCAGTGTGGATCCTGGGAACCTGTGATATTTTTCCTTCCTGTAGGAACAGGCAAACTTTTATGACACCAGTCACACATTCAAGAATATGCAAGGTGTCAGACTATTTGGTCTTCTAATTATAAAAACAGCTTATTCCATAATCTGAGAAGCTGTTATATACTGTATCTGTAATGCTTTGTTCCTTTTAATGACATATATTGTATCACTGGATTCTTCGATCTGATGTTTGTACCCCCCAATAAACAATTCAAGGCACAGACATAGATAACACTGGATCGTACATTAATATAGATTCCAAAAGGTACAAAATAGGATAGCAGGGAGCCTTCACAATTCTGTTTTACTACACTGAATATAATTTTCTTCCTCACCACTGGGAATGACAACATCTTTGGGGATGAAAGGGTCTGCCCAATTCAGTACCTTGTGACACCACATACAGAATGTCTGGGAGTTCCTCTACACTTAGAGCATGCAATGAGATTCTAAGACCCATTTATAGCAAAGTGAGATCCTACCCAAGGACTTGCCTGACATAATGAGTTCATTTGAATTTGCCAAATGCTACAGTTCTACCTGTATGGTAACTCAGGTATTGCAGGCATGTCTTCAGTACCATAAATGTCATACAAATGGAACTATATGGCTATAAGGCCACCCTGTAAATCAATACTACCTTTAAACGAAACCTGCTTCTGTAGGCAGTCTGGTTTCCATATCCCCCATGCAATGAAGTTGCTGTTTAGCTGAAAAGCACACTGACTTGCATCGGTTGCTCTATTACATTAAATACAATTGCGGTCTTTTCCAATGTACAAGTTGAAAGTGTTTTGGCAAAACAAGATTGACTCCCTTTTGGGGATTGAGGTAGCTTGCTGACAGTCTCTATTAGGATACTCTGAATAAGGACCGGTGCAGCCATAGATTTTATACTCAGGCATGGAATGACTGTTTAGTAGAGTATGTTACTTCATGAACAAGTCTTTTTGGAGTCTAGGCCATTGCCTTACAAAACAGACAGAAATCACTATGAGTAACATGAATGGAATAGAATATAAAAACAGTTCTCAAAACCTTTCTAAACAGTTCAAGCTTTCCATCCTTTACATTTTGTAATAAAGAGCCATGGCACTTTTTTGAGCTGTTTCACATGGTTAGTTTAAGGGATACAAAATGCATTACTGTTTTCATTAATGAGTTACAGAAGTGAGGCAAAAAAATGGTATAATGATCACCTTCACTTGATAAGACATGCCGTTTAAAAATAGACTGGCTACAGAACATGATTCCCCGACATTGTAGATACATACTGGCCGATTTTAAATAGCAGTCTGCTATTGTGTTACATCTGTAATGATTGAATCATTTTTTTATGAATTGGCATTTGGTGGTGTATTCATAATTTATGTGCCTCACAATATCACATTTATTATCAGTAAAGGTGAGGTCATTACTAGTGCAACAGACAACTATCTTTGTACACCATCCAGGAAAAAATTGGCATCTTTGTTTAAACTACTTATTTTCCCTAGTTTGCAGTCACTGTCATATTTGATTATTGAGAATTCATTCCTCACATTTATATCTGAGAAAAGTAATGTAACAGTCCATAGTATAAAGTCCCATGAAATACCACTTGTAATCTCTGTACGGATAGCCAAGCACTCCTATGACCCATCCTGACTTCTTTTGTCTTGTTGCTTATCCATTTTTTTGCCCTTTTAAATTACCTATGGATTGCCATTAAATATTTTAATTTTCTAATTTTTCTGTTATGTGGGAGACTACAAAATGCCTCAGCAAAGTCAAGCAAAGCAGTGTGCACTGTTAGCCCTTTGTTAACTGCTTCTGTTCCCTTTTCAAAGAATGACACAGGATTCAGAAGTCAAGAGATTCCTTTAACAAACCTCCCTGTTACATATACAGCTGAAGTAGGTTCCTTTCCTTAATTTTGCATATAATGCTAGTCAGGCTGTTTGATCTAAAATTGTTTGAGTCTGATATGACCTTGACTTTGTGAACTGGTACCACTACAAATTTGTCACCATAAGTTACAGATGCATCCACAGTCTAATTTGCTTAATATGATAAATCCTGGGTGGTTGGTTTTCCTTGGTTACG
The DNA here is from genome assembly GCF_019279795.1 of Protopterus annectens. Classification (NCBI taxonomy): domain Eukaryota; kingdom Metazoa; phylum Chordata; order Ceratodontiformes; family Protopteridae; genus Protopterus; species Protopterus annectens. The sequence continues at coordinate 659,437,292 of NC_056729.1, read as the reverse complement.
TCTGCCAGGTACATTGTCTGATCTCACAAAATCTGTTCTTTAGGCCTGCTTGTGACTGTAGTTATAAAAGGGATTTCTCCTTTTAATTTTTGTGGAACTCTAAGATATATCATATTACCCAAGATACTCAAGTACTCAAGATATTCTAAAGATACTCACCCACTCACCCAAAAGCCCTAAATATTGTTATTTTAAAATGGTGTTTAAATCCTGGCTGCAGTCCTAACTGCAGTCCTAACTGCCATGTGCCATGAGCTGGGAATTTCTGGTTAAAAGCTTATAGTGCCTGCATATTTGAACTGTTTCTTACTGAAATTGGTACACCTTGTTTGCTGTAGCATAGACTAGATCCAGGCCTGCTGAATCTAGCTTTGTTTGTATGCTTGTTGTTTGTTTGTTTGTTATTTCCCTGAAACGCTAATTCCACCTAAAACGCGGCTTTTCAGCGCTTCTGTGGATCCCTAGTGATATCTGCATTGCTTACTGTACTTATTTCCTTATTTCACCTGAAAGAAAGTTACTGTTTGTCATTTTTGCATTTAAGTTACCTGTAACACATTGCATTTAAGTTACCTGGCACTTGCTCACTAAGTCAGCACTAAAAAATTAAAAGCACTACACCCTCACAAACTCCCCTTGAGTACCTTGTTCCCCATTGGCCCTTTTTTCAATTATAAAGGAATTCCCAATACTATTCTAGCATGTCCAAAGGTCAGTTGTCAATCTCCTCTCTGGTCCAGCTGGTGAATCTGGGAATCTTGAGGCAATGTTACAACTGCCTCATGTACACAGACAACCCTCTCCTCCTCCCAGCAAATTCCAACACATGTGAGAGATGCAACCATATAGCCAAACTGGAGGCTAAGCTCTCTTAACTCAGTACTGGCGTAACCAGTCAGGAGGAGAAGGAAACCACACTCACTACAATTCCAGTCTCACACACGACAGCAAACCAAACACATAAACACACAAAAAACATACTCGGAGGCTCTAAATAAAAATCTGCCTAAGCAGCAGAGACTTCCAAAGCAGACACCCAAGCAACCGCTACCCCAAAACAAAACATGTGCAACACATAGCTCACAAAGCCAGTGTGCTGAACAGTCACAGCCCTTAAGGCTAAACAACACACCTGATACACTTGTAATAGGTGACTCTATCGTCAGGCACACTGACGTCCCGCTCACCAGGCTGAACAAGGAGAAGGTCACGGTGAGCTGCCTGTCGGGCGCTAGGATCTGCCACATAACACAAGCACTCAGGTCACTCCAAGGCAAGTACAAATATGACTCAGTCATTGTCCATGCTGGTGTGAATGACCTGAGATGTACCTCCCTGGACTACATGAAAAGAGAAATAGAGGAGCTCTCTGAGCATGTAGCCCAGGCTGGTATGACCCTGACCTTGAGTAGCATCTTACCCTCACCAAGAATGATGCCACAATATGAAGACAAGATGATCAATTTCAACAATTGGCTTAAGTATTGGTGTCATTCAAAGGGGATCCAATGCCTGTCAGCCTGGGATGACATGCTCGACAAGCCACAATGCTTCGCTAGGGATGGCTTGCACCCCTGGGCTTTCGGATATTAGGAAAGGCTCTTGCTACCCCCATAGTGCCTTTTTTAGACAAGGCTCAAAAGACAAACCCACCTCCATAGGTATCACAAGGGATAAGAAACTAAGAGTAATGCTACTCAATGCCAGAAGTCTAAACTTCAAGATGCACACACTCGAAACTCTCCTTAGCATGGAGAACATCGATATCTGTGCAGTAACAGAAACCTGGTTCAAGGCTCCCGGGAGCACCCCAGCACTACCAGGTTATACCTCATACCATGCTTTTCAGCCCCAAAACTTGGACTGAACCACAAAAGGAGGGGGAGAATCAATATTCGTCAAAGATACCCACACCTCCAGGTTGGTGGCACAGCACGAAGCATTAAAGACTATCCATGTGCAACTAACAGTGGGTAAAACTGCCTTCCAGTTTATAGCCTGCTACAGACCACCCTCCCAAACCCAGGAACCCCACTCGGCCTTCCTGAGAACACTGGAAAATATGAAGGTCTCTCCAGACACCATTATATTGGGCGACTTCAACTACCCAAACATAGACTGGGAGCATTACTCTAGCTCCAACACCCTAGCCCAAAGGTTCTTAGAATTTATAAACTCAAATGCTATGGAACAACTTGTTACCACTCCCACAAGAGGGGAAAACATACTGGACCTGATCATCACCAACATGGGGACTCTATGCTCCAGACCAGAAGTATATCCCTCACTGGTAAGATCAGACCATAAACTAATCTCACTGGATATTCACATCCCGACCCCACTCCCTGCCCAGAAAACCACAGTGAAAAACTTCTCTAAAGCAAATTTCACACTCCTCAAAACCGAGGTGGAATCCTTCAAAGCCCCGGGGCCTGTGGCAAATACGGCCCAGACTGCAGAATCCTTTATAAACGCATTCTATGAACACCTTCAGGAATGCATGGATCATGCAATCCCAAATAAAACCAAGACCCAATCCTCCAAAGGCAGACCCCAGCCATAAACAAACTATACAATAGAAGGAGGAAGCTACTACATGACAGAGCAAAATCCCAAAAAGGGAAGGCATCTCTGATCAGTATTAGCAAAAAACTACAGGCACTCATAAAATCGTCTAAGGCCAGCTTCGAGAGAAAAATTGCACAGGACACTAAGGATAATCACAAGGCTTTCTTTAGTTATGTTAGGAACCTGGGTGGGAATTCCCAGATATGTTCAGAATTAGTCCAAAATGACAAAAAATCCACCAAACCCACAGACATTGCCAACATCCTGGCTGACAGGTTCAGCGCAAACTTCTCCTCCCCACCCCACCAAAAGGGCAAATATCTATCCCAGCAGAGTGCCGCCCCCCTGACATCTCAGATGCTCAGGTAAGAGCCGCCTTCTCCAAAGCAAAAAACACAGCATCAATGGGACCAGACGGTGTCCCAGGTTGCATCCTACATGAACTCCAAGAAGAGCTAAACCCAAACATAAAACTATTGTTGAATCTTAGCCTTACTACCGGATATGTACCCAAAGAGTGGCGTAAAGTAACAGTGGTCCCTCTCCACAAAGGTGGTGCCTCACCGGATCCTGGAAACTATCGCCCCATAAGCCTGACTAGCTTGGTCTGCAAAGCTATGGAAAGGATCATCATGGACCTCATAAATAAAGATATTGGGGACCTACAGACACTGGATCCTACCCAGTTCGGCTTTGTTAAGGGCAGATCCTGCCTCTTAAACCTGGTCGATTTCTTTGAAACAGTCACCAAGGCCATTGACGAGGGGAAGGTGGTCCACACAGCCTACCTGGACCTCGCAAAAGCCTTCGATACAATACCCCACTCGGGCATTATAGATAAGATCACCAGCTTAAATATAAACCCCTATGTCACTAGATGGGTTGCAAACTGGCTCAAGGACAGAACCCACATGGTTAGAATTTCTGCAGCCATGTCAGACTCCAAACCAGTTACAAGTGGCGTCCCACAAGGCTCAGTTCTGGGACCTCTCTTGTTCGGTATATATTTCTCGGAGGTACAGGCCAACACTGAAGGACTGTGGCTGACCAAGTTCGCAGATGACTGCAAACTGGGCGCCATAATCGACTCTCCAACCGACACAAGCATCCTCCAAAAGGGCCTCATAGAAACAGACAACTGGTGCCAGAGCCATGGCCTCAAGCTAAACGCCAAAAAGTGTATAGTCATCTCCTTTGGCAAAAACAAAGTGCCCACAAATTACCACATAGGTTGTAATCCATTAAGTACAGAAGAAGTAATTAGGGACCTGGGGACCCAAGTTGATAGCAATCTCTCATTTGACAACCACGTGGCCACATTGGTTAGAAAAACATTTTATATAGCCCACCTAATCATGAAGGGATTCACATCTAGATCAGGGGAGGTCATTGTGCCTCTTTACTCATCCCTCATCAGGCCCATGATTGAGTACAATGCCTCTTTCGGGATGTACCTTACCAGACACCTGCAGCAACTGGAAAAACCCCAAAAGTACCTCACCAAGAGGATCAAAGGGCTCAAACAGATGCCATATGCTGCCCGGTTAAAGAAACTCCAGCTCTACTCAGTGGCATACCGCCTGCTCAGAGGCGATCTGTGCCTGACGTATAAAGCCATGTCCAACCCGGAATTAATGGACATGCTGCACCTCAGAAAATCCAAATCCCATCGAGCTACGTGCTCGAGAGACTTGAACCTCAGCACTGAAATAAATAGGACATGCTGGAGGGACAGATTCATAACCCAGAGGCTCCCTTCACTCTGGAATAAAAAAACAGTCCAGGTTAGGCAGAGTCCCTCATTGACTCTCTTCAAGAGGAATCTTGATGAGTGGATGGGAGATCGTAGGTTTGCCCAGGGTATCACTTCTGTGTCACTGTTAGACAGAGGCACAGTATACTAACCTCGAAAAAGGGCATAGCAAAATTAATTTAAAATGGGTGGCGAAAGCCAAACACACTCTGGCTAGGCTTATAAATGCCCTAGGGCAGACAGCCTAGTATGAACCTATGAACCTATGAACCTATGTGTAAGATTTTTGACTGGAGCACTGAAGACTGTCTGCAATAGGTAAAAAGCAAGGCACACTTGATCAACAGCAATTTTACAAGTAATAAAGTTACTTCAACTGAAACAACAGAAAGATCAAGAGGGTGTATCTGCAACAAACAAAATTAGTATAGGTTCTAGACATACAACTTAAAAGATCTGGTTGCAGACTACTCATGGATACACTGCAAATAGAAGACTAGGTAAGAACACAAACTGTGCAACAATAAACTTCACTGACATGGTGAGGTTCTTAACACCTAATTGTTAATGAATTTTATTCACAGTGATAGTTGTTTTAATTTCTTGAAGACTTTTCATTTTCTATTACCCGAATAGGAATGGACACCATTCCTAAGTAAAAGTATGGTTAAAGTTTGTGAAATTAGGATTGTTTCAATCTTTCATGTTAGCCAAACATGCTCTTTACATCACCTGTAATGTGCTCAGAATTGACTCCTTCTGCAATTCATATGGAGTTACATCAATCGGAAGAATATCTAAGTGTGACTATAAATTCTTTTCTATGAAACACATTGCTCTTATATTGGAATTGTCTAGGTATCCTTTTTCCACATTGCCCCTTTTCTGCCTGCAAATCCTAGTATTTTATGACTTTGTGTCTTTCACTACATAAGATACCATATTCACTTGGTGTAGCAATTTCAATTGAACCCCACTCGGCCTTCCTGAGAACACTGGAAAATATGAAGGTCTCTCCAAACACCATTATACTGGGCGACTTCAACTACCCAAACATAGACTGGGAGCATTACTCTAGCTCCAACACCCTAGCCCAAATGTTCCTAGAATTTATAAACTCAAATGCTATGGAACAACTTGTTACCAGTCCCACAAGAGGGGAAAACATACTGGACCTGATCATCACCAACATGGGGACTCTATGCTCCAGACCAGAAGTGTATCCCTCACTGGTAAGATCAGACCATAAACTAATCTTACTGGATATTCACATCCCGACCCCACCCCCTGCCCAGAAAACCACAGTGAAAAATTTCTCTAAAGCAAATTTCACACTCCTCAAAACCGAGGTGGAATCCATCAAAGCCCCGGGGCCTGTGGAAAATAAGGGTCCAGACTGCAGAATCCTTTATAAATGCATTCTATGAACACCTTCAGGAATGCATGGATCATGCAAGCCCAAATAAAACCAAGACCCAATCCTCCAAAGGCAGACCCCAACCATAAACAAACTATACAATAGAAGGAGGAAGCTACTACATGATAGAGCAAAATCCCAAAAAGGGAAGGCATCTCTGATCAGTACTAGCAAAAAACTACAGGCACTCATAAAATCGTCTAAGGCCAGCTTCAAGAGAAAAACTGCACAGGACACTAAGGATAATCACAAGGATTTCTTTAGTTATGTTAGGAACCTGGGTGGGAATTCCCAGATATGCTCAGAATTAGTCCAAAATGACAAAAAATCCACCGAACCCACAGACATTGCCAACATCCTAGCTGACAGGTTCAGCACAAACTCCCCCCCCTCCCCACAAAAAGGGCAAATATCTATCCCAGCAGAGTGCTGCCCCCCTGACATCTCAGATGCGCAGGTAAGAGCTGCCCTCTCCAAAGCAAAAAAAACACAGCATCAATGGGACCAGACGGTGTCCCAGGCTGCATCCTACATGAACTCCAAGAAGAGCTAAACCCAAACATAAAACTACTGTTCAATCTCAGCCTTACTACAGAATATGTACCCAAAGAGTGGCGTACAGCAACAGTGGTCCCTCTCCACAAAGGTGGTGCCTCAACGGATCCTGGAAACTATCGCCCCATAAGCCTGACTAGCTTGATCTGCAAAGCTATGGAAAGGATCATCATGGACCTCATAAATAAAGATATTGGGGACCTACAGACACTGGATCCTACCCAGTTCGGCTTTGTTAAGGGCAGATCCTGCCTCTTAAACCTGGTTGATTTCTTTGAAACAGTCTCCAAGGCCATTGACAAGGGGAAGGTGGTCCACACAGCATACCTGGACCTCGCAAAAGCCTTCGATATAATACCCCACTTGGGCATTATAGATAAGCTCACCAGCTTAAATATAAACCCCTATGTCACTAGATGGGTTGCAAACTGGCTCAAGGACAGAACCCACATGGTTAGAATTGCTGGAGCCATGTCAGACTCCAAACCAGTTACAAGTGGCGTCCCACAAGACTCAGTTCTGGGACCTCTCTTGTTCGGTATATATTTCTCGGTGGTACAGGCCAACACTGAAGGACTGTGGCTGACCAAGTTCACAGATGACTGCAAAGTGGGCGCCATAATCGACTCTCCAGCCGACACAAGCATCCTCCAAAAGGGCCTCATAGAAACAGACAACTGGTGCCAGAGCCATGGCCTCAAGCTAAACGCCAAAAAGTGTATAGTCATACCCTTTGGCAAAAACAAAGTGCCCACAAATTACCACATAGGTGGTAATCCATTAAGTACAGAAGAAGTAATTAGGGACCTGGGGACCCAAGATGATAGCAATCTCTCATTTGACAACCACGTGGCCACAGTGGTTAGAAAAACATTTTATATAGCCCACCTAATCATGAAGGGATTCACATCTAGATCAGGGGAGGTCATTGTACCTCTTTACTCATCCCTCATCAGGCCCATAATTGAGTACAATGCCCCTTTCGGGATGCACCTTACCAGACACCTGCAGCAACTGGAAAGACCCCAAAAGTACCTCACCAAGAGGATCAAAGGGCTCAAACAGATGCCATATGCTGCCCGGTTAAAGAAACTCCAGCTCTACTCAGTGGCATACTGCCTGTTCAGAGGCGATCTGTGCCTGACGTGTAAAGCCATGTCCAACCCGGAATTAATGGACATGCTGCACCTCAGAAAATCCAAATCCCATCGAGCTACTCTCGAGAGAGACTTGAACCTCAGCACTGAAATAAATAGGACATGCTGGAGGGACAGATTCATAACCCAGAGGCTCCCTTCACTCTGGAATAAAATCCCAGTCCAGGTTAGGCAGAGCCCCTCATTGACTCTCTTCAAGAGGAATCTTGATGAGTGGATGGGAGATCGTAGGTTTGCCCTGGGTATCACTTCTGTGTCACTGTTAGACAGAGGCACAGTATACTAACCTCGAAAAAGGGCATAGCAAAATAAATTTAAAATGGGTGGAGAAAGCCAAACACACTCTGGCTAGGCTTATAAATGCCCTAGGGCAGATAGCCTAGTATGAACCTATGAACCTATGAACCTATGTGTAAGATTTTTGACTGGAGCACTGAAGTCTGTCTGCAATAGGTAAAAAGCAAGGCACACTTGATCAACAGCAATTTTACAATTAATAAAGTTACTTCAACTGAAACAACAGAAAGATCAAGAGGGTGTATCTGCAACAAACAAAATTAGTATAGGTTCTAGACATACAACTTAAAAGATCTGGTTGCAGACTACTCATGGATACACTGCAAATAGAAGACTAGGTAAGAACACAAACTGTGCAACACTAAACTTCACTGACATAGTGAGGTTCTTAACACCTAATTGTTAATGAATTTTATTCACAGTGATAGTTGTTTAATTTCTTGAAGACTTTTCATTTTCTATTACCCGAATAGGAATGGATACCATTCCTAAGTAAAAGTATGGTTAAAGTTTGTGAAATTAGGATTGTTTCAATCTTTCATGTTAGCCAAACATGCTCTTTACATCACCTGTAATGTGCTCAGAATTGACTCCTTCTGCAATTCATATGGAGTTACATCAATCGGAAGAATATCTAAGTGTGACTATAAATTCTTTTCTATGAAACACATTGCTCTTATATTGGAATTGTCTAGGTATCCTTTTTCCACATTGCCCCTTTTCTGCCTGCAAATCCTAGTATTTTATGACTTTGTGTCTTTCACTACATAAGATACCATATTCACTTGGTGTATTAATTTCTATTATCAATGCTACTTTTATCTTCTTTTCATGTACTACTATATCTGGTTTTCTCACATCTGTTTTTTGAACTACTGGAAATGGATAATCTCATGTGATATAAACTTGATAATTTTCTATAATGCTTTGTGGCTCATGTTTCCAAAGTTTTGAGCTGCTTCAATAATATAATGTTTGCACAATCCCCAATACAACAGTCTTGTTTCCTTTTTATGGCTTTCAGTGTACAGGCTATCTGCCATTGATGTTATCAGATCCAGCAATAAGATGTGTGACTGTTTACAATTCTGTTTTATAGAACTTGCATTTATCTGTTTCTCCCTCATGTTCAATGGGCTTTGTAAACCAACATGTATGTAGTACACTTTCCTGAGCCACTAATATTAACCTTTCATCTTTTGGTTTAAATTCACCTCTCATTAACCATCCCTGTGTCAGATCCTGATTGACATGAAGTCGTTCCAGACGTTTTCTGAACTTGCAACTATATTTATACATTTTCCACATTTCTTGCCTTCTTATCTGAGCCTTCTTATATTCTTTATTTTGTTTTTTGGCACATTCAGTTGCTCCCTGATTTTTGTCTACTTTTATATATTCTGATTTCCATTCCTGCTTGAAGCCGATATGTTTCTTCATTGGTTCATAGGAGGTTACTAGGCTAGTAGCCCTAGAGACTTTATAAGGCTAGCAATGTTAATCCCAAGTATCCCCATTTGTTTTTTTTGGGTAGTTTACAGAATGAATTTATGAACAGGGTCGGTCTGTGATCAACACTGGCTATCCTTGTCCATGAGGGACATGGGTATCCCCCCAGGGATGAATTTGTGGTCTTCCATCCAATTATCTAGGTTGCATTTCTATAAGGTCAGTGAGAAGCTCTCTTTAACATGAATAGTGAGTCTATTCAAGAGAAGTGTCAGTCTCTGGGAGGCATATCTGTCTCTCCAGCATGATCTGTTAATGTCACAAACTAGGTTGAGATCCCTAGAGCAAGTGACTCTGCTTAGGGCTAGGAACATACCTGTCTGGGACACATAAACAGAGAGTTCCGTCATGTCTCCCTTCATATAGCCCATAGAGGTATGCCTCAGGTCATTCACACCAATATGGACTATGGCAGAGTCATAATGGTAATTGTTGTGTGATTTGAGAGCATGCATGATTTGTTGGATCCTGGCACATGATAGGCAGCTGACTATGACCTTGTCCTTGTCTAGTCTAGTGAGGGGGACAGCTATGTATGTCATTATTGAGTCACCTATGACTAAGACATTTGATGTGTTTTGCCTTGGGGGGGGGCTCATTTGTCGAGACACAGATGTGTGTGTATTGATATGTGTAGTGGTTTCTATATGCTTAGTGGTGAGTGTGGGTGGTGTGAGTTTGGAAGGCCTCTATTATCTTTGGTAGGCTTTTAATGAGTACCTCCAAGTATGTGGGTTTATATGTTGTGACCTTATTTTGTGTGAGAGATGACGTTTGCATGAGAGGTGAAGTGTGTGTACTGACAACCTGTTTGATGCCTAGCTTATTTTTACATGAGAGAATTCACTCCAATTCCTCAGTACGTTTGCATCTCTCGCACAGGATGTTAGTTTGCTTTAGGAGTAAATGGTTGTCAGTATACATAAAGCAATTGTTACATTGCCTCAAGATGCCCATCTCAATCAAGGTGGCAGGAGGAATGGTGGGAAAATGCCCATCCTTTGTGGCAGGATTTTTCTGAATGTGGTATTTGGGAAGGAAGTGGGCTAGCTGGACTTATTCACAAACAGCAAAAATGAAGCAGCAATTCAATTAAATCCAATTAACAAAGTGCAGTGCTGGCTTAAAATATACTTATTTTTCAGTTTTTTCAGTGCAGATGCACTCCAGACCTCTGGCTAAATTTGCCAAAAGTTGAGCAGCTCTGGTAAACTGATTGCAAACCCATGCAAATGTGAGGCTTATATACAGGCACATTTAAAAGTTTTAACAACTACCAATGGGGAAGCCCAAAACTGAGCCTTTCTCCAGCAAACCCCAACTCAGATGGGTCCTGAGCTACATGCTTCTGCCACAAAGGTGCAGGGAGGCCCTCTTTATGTAAAATGGCTGGTTTAAGAGCACAGTGATACCAAACAGTTTAGATTCAGCAGGTCTGAAGCTAGCCTATACTATGTAAGGCAAGGAAATACAATTTCTAGATGGGAAGGAGTAAGGCAGAGTCACTTCGGGACACAGGTGGACAGCAGTCTCTCCTTTGATAATCACATCGCCAAAGTGGTCAGGAAATCCTTCTACATGGCACACCTCATCACAAAAGGTTTTTCATCCAGAAAAAAAGAGGTCATTGTTCCCCTCTACTCATCACTCATTAGACCGATTATAGAGTACAATACCCCTTTTGGTATGTACCTCACAAGACATCTACAACAACTGGAAAGGCCGTAAAAATACCTCACAAAGAGGATTACTGTTCTCAAACAGATGCCTTACGCAGACCGTCTCAAAAAACTCCAGCTTTACTCCGTCGCATATCGCCTACTCAGAGGCGATCTCTGCCTAACATACAAAGCTATGTCAAACCCAGAGCTGTTGGACATGCTCTACTTAAAGAAATCCAATCCCCTCCGAGCTATACGCTCTAGGGACCTAAACCTTGTCACCACAATAAACAGAACATGCTGGAGGGATAGATTCCTGTCCCAGAGACTTCTCAAACTCTGGAACAGACTACCTATCTATGTCAAACAGAGCTCCTCAATAGCACTTTTCAAGAAAAATCTTGATGATTGGATGGGTAATAGGAAATTCACCCAGGGGATCACTTCTGTGGTTCTGCTTGACAGGGGCACAGGAAAATAATTTTTTTGGGTGGCAAAAGCCAGGGTACATTTTTGGCTATGCTTGTATAGGCCCTAGGGCCAATAGCCTAGTACCTACCTATGAATCTTTGAACCTAAGTGTGAGTGTTTATTAATATACTATTAGATGATCTGCAGTGGTACCATCCTCTGCATAAACTGGCAGCTCTTTGAGAAGCTGTGAACAATGAGAGACTATGGAGAGCATTTCCTATAGAGGATTTTAAACTGTAGTGGTTTGCTTATATGTACGCACAAGGAACTGTGTTTGCATGATGAGCAAATGCGAGGCTTTTATACAATCAGGATGAAAGATTTGTATAAAGTTAAATACTCAGGCCAATCAGATAAAAACACAATAAGCTATCAACATTTCCACCTTAGCTAGGTTGATTTTAGCTCTCTGATTCCACCAGAGTGCACAAGAATCCTTCCAATTTAAAGCAAACTGGCTTTGCACTCTAGTGGAGTAACAAATGCTTTACAACAGAAGTCAGAATTCCAGCAATATCAGTAATCCATAGAAATACAGTAGATATAAAAAGTTTACACACCCCTGTTAGAATGCCAGGTTTTTGTGATATAAAAAAATGAGACCACAATAAATAATTTAAAAACTTTTCCCACCTTTAATGTGACCTATAACCTGTCCAATTCAATTGAAAAACAAACAAATCTGTTAGTGGAGAAAATATAAAAAATAAAAAATGTACAATATGCTGGTTGCATAAGTGTGCATGCCTTTAGACTAATACTTTGTTGTGTGTGTACACCCTTAAACTAATAGTAATGCATTTTTTACTGTTATCATCATTAGTCAGGTCAAGGTGATATTGGCCTACTAAAACTTTGTCCCAGAGCAACAAAATCAAGACTTTCATGTACTAGCTCAGCAGCTTTTTAAACTGCATTGATCCTCATAATCTCTCAGACTTGTGGTTGTTTAAATTAAGTCACTAATGTTTTTTCTCTGTCTCTTTGCTAAGTTTACAACCCACTTTGTTCACCCTTTCCAACACTTGTGCTCACTCTGCTCCCCTACTCTACCTCCAATTCCCACCCACTCCTCTTACTCTATAGTTATACTTCCATAGCACCACCCACATATTCCTCAAACCAATACATCATTTCCCTCCAGAAGAAAAACAATAGATAGAATTGTTCCCAATAGTAACACCCACTCTTGTTTACTACACTTTAATCCTTGCCCCATAACTATCAAACTACATTTCTACAACCAAACTAATACTCTACTAACATTTTCTAATTCTAATTTACAACAAATATGAAATCCAAGTTAAATAAGATGTTCCTAACTCAGATTATTTTACTATTCCTCCTTACTCTAGTAGCCTTTTTCGCCCAATTATCAAACTCACCTCCTTCAAATACTTAGGACTTCAATTATCACAAGGAATATCAATATCTACCCATCCTGCCTTTCTCCATAACACCCTATCTCTACAAACAAACCATATCTGATTTATTTATCTATAAATATCTCAAAACTAAGTATTCAAATTTATGATCAAATACCAAACCAAGACTAAAATATAACTGGCCCCACTTTTTCCTCTGTAAAATATCAGTTCAAAAAATTAGCAGAGATATTCACCCACTCAGGTCCCACTGTTCATAAAACCATCACTTCCAACCCAAAAATAAACCAGCCACCTAATATATCTCTCAAAACAGAACCCAAACTCACATTACTAAATATGAACATAAGAAGCATGTGCAATAAAATCCATGACATACATGCCTACTTTTCCACATGCACTCCTAACATAGTCATAGCTACAAAAACCTGGTAAAAAAAAGAAATAAAGGTGAATGAGATAATACCTCCCCCCAATACAGTTTGCTCATGCTCAGACATGACAGACAAAACAAGTGTGCAGGTGGTGTAACAATTATCTATAAAGATTCCATAACTGTCAGCTTACTACCACGATAAATATTCAAATTTAACAATGATGAACTTCTAATAACACTCCTAAAAAACAACAATAGGAAAACTAAATGTTTAACAGCAATTTGTATACCCTCCAGGGAATAACACTGATATTGCTGAAAGCATTCTGTATTGGACATCCTAACAAATTTAACCATGTCACTATAATATTTAGAGACTTATATATAGACTGTCAACTTATAAATTCCACTACCCCCACTGAATCCATAAACTTGTTCAACTTCAGACAATTAATAACCACACCTTCTAGAATCAATAAAACTTCAGGCAGACACTCAACATTAGACTGGATTCTTACAAATAAACCAGACAAACTGACTAGGGCAGGCTGCCTCTCAGAGAGCATAAATGACCACATACCACCGTATGCTATTAGAACTCACCATAAACTAGAAAAACATATTATCTGTAATCAAATACGAAATATAAACAATTTCAACAAAGATATTTTCCATGAAACACTAAAACAATATAACTGGAATGTACTTAGAACAATGCCACTAGATATTGCTATAGAACATTTTAATAACATATTCTTACAGACCTTAAATAATTTAGCACCAGTACTTAATAAAAGAGTAAAATCCAACCTTGGCTGACAAAAGAAACAAAATAAAAAAAACATACATATATACATAGCTGGGAAAATACCACATACAGTTCTGGAGACACAGTTACAAAAATTGTACTAATAGCCTGGAGACCATACCTCTCAAATGCCCAGGATTTCCCCAGAATGTCCAGATTTTTGCTTCATATTTTTGGTCTACCCCTCTTAAAATTTGTGTTTTTCTGACAAACTACACAGGATTGAAGTCCCTAAATAATGACATGCATTTGAGTTTAAGACTTTATATACTTCAGAAAATGCAAACACAAAACCTGTTATAGTAACAACAGTCTAAGTTTGTAAGAGCAATATATAAAATCTGTCTCTATTTTGGAGTCTTTGTCCCCCCATTATTTAAGGCTTTGTCCACATTTCTTGTGTTAGGAAGTTGAGAGGTATGATGAAGACTGGGGAAAACAGCAAGTAAATAACAGTGCAAGATATATGCCGGAAAGAGAGACTAGAAGAATGTAATACTCTACCCCTGGTATGACTGCAGTAATATTTCATAAGCAGGCATACAAAAGGAAAGTGATACTTGATGAGGGTAAGGGGGAGGGCAGCTCAGCTATGTGAAAGATAGAAATGTATGAAAGACGATCCTGGGTATGTTATGAAGTTAGTGACACAATTCGAGTATCTGTAGGACAGAAATAGAACAATTGCACAAAACTGTAATAAGAAAGATACTGGCTTGTGAGGAATTAAAGTCCATCCATTATATAAAATAATGAACACTATTGTCCACCATGTAGTCATTAACTACCAACAAAATCTCTGTTGTTATGATGGAAGACATGACTGTAGACCTTGACAGGGATTGCTTTACCATGTAAATTTCTGCACAATCAGTGGGTACCAACAAAGATATTTATGTAGCACCCCTACAGTGTCATTGCCGTTGGTAAGATCTGACCATAAAGCGATCGCATTTGAAGTCACCATCCCCCCTGACCCCCCACCCTGTCAAGGTCAAACAAAAAAATATTTTCCAAAGCTGACTACAATCTCCTCTGAGCAGGTATAAGCAGCTTCACAGCCACTGTCCCTTCAGTTGGAACTAGCACTGATGTCCAGGCCTACACCAGAAAATTATATGTGTACCTACATAGCTGTGTTGACTCAGCAATACCTGACAGGACGAAATCATCTTTCTCAATGAAGAGTAAACCTGTCTGGTGGACAGTAGCAATAAATAAATTCTATAATAAAAGGAAAAAATTGCTGTCCAGGACCAAGAAGGTGCAGGTGCCAAACTAGAAACAATCTCTCTTTTGTCTGACCAAGCAAATAAGGTCGCTGGTGAAATCCTCTAAGGCTAACTTCCAGTCCAAATTGGCCACATCCACTAAGGACAATCACAAATTCTTCTTCATGTATATCAACAATCTCAAAGGTAGCACCCAAATCTGCTCTGAACTGGTGGTCAATAACACCACATTCACAAATGCCATAGATATAGCTAATCTGCTGGCAGACAGTTTCAGTGAAAACTTCACCCCCTGTCTCTTCCATCAGTAAACCAGGACATCCCTATCACCTCTCCCCCAATCACCAGGGAACGAATCTTTAACGCCCTCTCAAAGGCAAAAAATACAGTTTCCATGGGACTCAATAACATCCCTGGCTACATCCTACATGAACTTAGGCATGAGCTCTTAGCTCCATTAGGCAACCTATTAAACCAAAGCCTGAGCACCAGCTTTGTTCCAGCTAATGTCATCCCTCTACACAAAAGGTGGAGCATCCACTGACCGAGGCAATTATAGGCCTATCAGCCTAACTAGCCTGATCTGGAAGGCCATGGAATGCATTATCATGGACCTTATAAACAAGGACATTGGCAACCTCCAAATACTTGATTCCACATAGTTTGGTTTTGTCAAAGGGAGATCAGGCCTGTTAAACTTGGTCGACTTCTTCAAAACAGTCACCAAAGCCATGGATGAGGGAAAGACACCACCTACCTTAACCGAGCCAAAGCCTTCGACACTATTCCCTACTCAGGCATAATAGACAAACTCTCCCAGCTAGGCATCAACCAATTTGTTACCAGATGGGTAGCTAACTGGCTTATTGATAAAACCCACTCAGTCAAAATAGGGGAAGCCACCTCTAGTAGTAGACCAGTAATGAGCTGTGTACACCAAGGATTGGTCTTGGGGCCTCTACTGTTTGGGATATATTTTTCTGAGGTGCAAGCCAAAACCAATGGTCTGTGGCTAACCAAGTTTGCAGATGACTGCAAGCTGGGCACTGTCTTAAATTCCCCTAGTGATGTGAACGTCCTCCAAGAGGGCCTTATATAAAATAATGACTGGTGCCAGAAGCATGGACTAAAACTGAATTCTAAGAAATGCCTCATTATCCCATTTGGAGAAAATGGCATCCCCACTAATTATCACATTAATAACAATGTACTAAGCATGCAAATCAGTTGTGAGGGAATCGGACTCCCAGGGTGATAGCTGACCACCACATTGCCTCCATTGTATGGCAGGCTTTCTACATGGCCCACCTCATAAATAAGGGTATTTCATCCAGTAACAAAAGGTCATAACATCCCTGTGCTCCTCCTTTATCAGACTCATTATTGAATACAATGCCCCCTTCAGAATGTACCTTGCCAAGCACATGTAGCAGCTGGAGAGACCACAGAGGTTCCTGACCAGGAGAATCCAGGGTCTCAAACACCTACCCTATACAGATAGGCTAAATGTCCTGTCCCTCTACTCAGTCCCATAAAGAATGCTCAGAGATGACCTGTGTCTGGCATACAAGGCCATCTGAGACCCAGCCTTGATGGAGTTGCTGCATATACGTAAGTCAAACTCCACTAGTGAAACCAGCATGCAAGGCCTTAACCTGGTCTGTGACATTAATAGAACTTGTTATCGGGATAGATTTGTGTTCCAAATACTCCCCCATCTGTGGAATAGACTTGCTCTCCATGTCAAGCAGAGTACCTCTCTAGCCCTCTTTAAGAGGAACCTGGATGACTGGATGGGGAACAGAAAATACATCCATGGGATCCCACCTGTGTCCCTGCTGGACAGGGGAAATAGGTGCTGACTTTGAGGGAACATAGGCCAAATTCTTGGCTAGGCTTATAAGGGCCTCTGGGCCAGTAGCCTAGTATCATCCTATGAACCTATGAACCTATGTCTTGAGACTATTTTTACACTAGTCAGGAAATCCTTTGATGTGGCACACCTCATCACTAAGGGCTTTTCATCCAGAAAAAAGGAAGTCATTGTCCCACTGTACTCATCCCTCATTAGACCCATTATAGAATACAATGCCCCATTTGGTATGTACCTCTCAAGACATCTGCAACAACTTGAAAGGCCACATAAATACCTCACTAAAAGAATCACAGGCCTAAAGCAGATGCCCTATGCTGACCATCTAAAAAACTCCAGCTATACTCTGTCACATATCGTCTACTCAGAGGTGATCTGTGCTTAACATACAAGGCCATGTCAAACCCAGAGCAGTTGGACATGCTACACTTAAAGAAATTCCAGTCCCTCAGAGCCACATGCTCCAGGGATCTAAACCTCATCACCACAATGAACAAAACATGCTGGAGAGATAGGTTCCTGACCCAGAGACTCCCCAGACTTTGGAATAGACTGCCCATACATGTCAAGCCTCTTTCACCCTCTTCAAAAGGAACCTTGACGATTGGATGGGAAATTTAAAATTCACCTCGGGGATCATGTCAGTCACCCTGCTAGACAGGGATCCAGGGAAGTAAATATTGTGGGAAGAAATAGCCAGGAAATTGTTATGGCTAGGCTTGTATAGGCCCTAGGGCCGACAGCCTATTACCAACCTATGAACACAGACATTACAATGTGTGTTTTGATGTCAGTCAACTTAGCTCTGTATGAAAAGTGTAAGGATGAACCTTTTACACTGCTTCAACTTCCATTTTTATGCCCAGATATAGAGACACATAAACCTTGAACTTAGCAGAATGCACTTCTCCCATTTTCTGCAGTCTGGTACAATAATATTGGAAATGTGTACTTCAGACATAGATTACTAATTACTATGTTTGTTTCCTTTTCACCTGTAAGTTCAGCTTTGCAAAGTAGGGCAGGTAAATGTTATGAAACTTTGATTCTATTTAAAATAGTGCATGTAATTATTTGGACAGTTTTAAGAGAAAATATACACACATTTCACTGTGATTTGTTAGGATTCAGTGATTTATCCCATTATTCAAACCTCATAACACTGGGATGTTATTATTTTACCTTTTGTTTTATGGTTTAAGGATAACAAGCTGCAGTTACAGATCATTTTGGTAAATACTAGGCTAACTGTTCTTGCAGGCCATTTTAAGCCTAGCCAGTTTCCCTTTTTGTGCTCAAATTAGCTTATCCATTTAGTTAGAGATTGGCCTTACCCATCCCATGACAAATAATTATATATTACCCCAATGTGAATAAGTGGAATTGTACCATAAATAATTTGAGGGGGCCCATGCATGGGATAAAGCATTTAGGAGCTGTTTCTGCCCATTAGTTTAACAGGGAGCAGTCCTGGGGTAAATTGTCTGTTTCCCATCCACAGATCCAAGTTGTGCTTGAATATGGGCAGGGATGAACTTTGTTTTAAGAGGATAGAGAGTCTGCCTGAGAGCATCGATATCTTCTACAAGATATACTTGTGCCGCCAAACCATTCTGTTGATGTTGCAGAGAAGGTTTAGATCCCTTGACTGAGTATTTTAGATGCCATTTGACTTGCTGATGTGCAATAAATCCATCAGTATTGTGCCAGAGAATAATTTGTATATCAGACAAAGACATCCATAGATTTAGGCAATCCCTTTGTTTATAAGCTGTGCAATATAGAAGGACTTTCTTACAACAATGGACACGTGTTGGTCAAAAGTTAGGTCAATGCCCACATAAGTTCCTAAATGCTGAACAACTGGCTCAACTTTTAACTCTTAGATCTTCAACTACAGTCTTGTACTATTCAAAAGATTAATCACAATATGAGGCTTAATGTAGTTTGTACATATGTATGTATGTATTTATTTTTTTTTTCACAAGGTTGCATAAGAAAATTATGCATATACATAAAAAGAGAACTAGTGCACATTTCTTGTCATACTTTATTAGGTTCATACTAAGCTAACTGCCCTTGTGAGTCATTTTAAGTCTAGCCAATGATTCATTGCAAGACTCAAACGCTGCACCTTGTGTTTGTAAGGCAAACACCTTAACCATTAGGCCACCCTCCCAACATTTTTTTATTGCCTGTCTACTTAGCCCTCTGCCTCCACCCATCGCTGGGACAGCTAGTCTCTCCTACAACCCTCGGACTATCTCCATTCTAAGGCTGGAGCTAACATAGAACTGAATGCAGTCCTGGGGGGGTCATACAGCTGACTGCTTCCACTGGAAGATTTTTTCATTTATGACCTACCTCTTCATTACCCCTCCCTTGTGTCCACCTGTTATATCCAAGGGCTACTTCCTTCTCTGGGCCATGTCTTCCCACAGGGCATATCTAGATGAATGGCCCATCCTTCCCTGCCGGCACCTCAGACACCTGAGCCATTAACTGAATGCAGGTTAGCTGGGCCATAGATAGGACTTTATTCTTTCATGCTACGCATACCTCTCTACTGTACAGATTTTTGCAGAATGTCTAGATTTTTGCCTCATATTTTTGGAGTGTTCCTCCTAAAATCTGTACTTTTCTGCCAAATAGCTGAGGATTGAAGTCATTAAATAATTACAAATCCTTTAGAAAATTCAAGCTAATGCAAAACCTATTATTGTATCATCTTTCTAAGTTTGTAAGAGCAATATTTAAAATCTGTCCCTATTTGTCCTCCCATCATTTTAGGCTTTGTCCAGATTTTTTGCTCTAAGAGGTGCCACGGTGCTAGCATGTGGTCCTACTTTATTAAGTAGACATTATACATACAAATTTTACAGTCAATAATTTTTTAACACAGTACATTATGGAACATGGCAGCAAGGTATAGAGGTCACTATTCGATTTGTAACATACAATATGAATTATTTAACAAACAGTTCATATGTACATGTACATTATTTACTGAAACGTAGCTAGAAAGGTAGGATTTCAATTGCTGATCAGTTGGGCATTCTGTGAATGGCCATTAAGGTTTTCATTAGTTTATTTATTATTCACTTATTTATTGCTTTTGTTTACTGGAAAAGTCTGACTGGGACAAGTCCCATTTCAGTGGAGGCTCCATTTTATGGAATGGATTGAAGGCAGTTATACAAGAGTTACATAATAAATATACATACATACATACATACATACATAGACTAATAATGATATGACAGTTAATGAAAAACAATAAATGCTCATACATAGAATAGTAAATGTACATACATATAATTGTAAATGAACATACAGAGAATTATAATGATATGACAGTTAATGAAAACATGACAGTTAAATGATGAATACAGTGAAAAATTAGCTAATATCAAGCTTATAAGAGTCTGGTTACTTTCAAATGGAATCGGCCATAAATAGATATTGAGTAGGAGATAGTAAAGTACTTATAAGATGAAGATGGTTACAAATTATGATGGTGTATTGGGGGGGTCCAGGAAAAAGGGAGACAAAGATAGCAGTGGAGAAAGATAGATGATAATAATAAGTTTAATGAGTGTCTGGTCCAATTGTTCAGACTTGATATGCAACCCGCAGTTAGGAACTTGTCTTATTATTAATCTTAGCAGAATTATTTAGTCCAAATTTGGTATTGGTACCATCACATTCTACCCAGGGTGAGAGTCTGCTTTTAGGGTCCTGGTGCATTCTTGTTATGGCTTATTAGCATGTTCCCCATCACCCAAGCCCCTCCTCTATCTCTTAGTACCCAATAATTTATCCACCTGATAATTCTCACAAAACAACTTATCTTTTTTATCCATGCTGCTTATATTGATTCTTCATATGTCTACATCTTATTTGTGAAGGGGTGCAAGAGTGGAATGGGGTCTTTTATCACATAGCCAGCACTTTTCTTATAAGTCATCTTAATGCCTTTATCATCTGATTGCCTTCACTTATCATATATATCTAGTACCATATGTCCATTATGTCATTCTGCCCCTCTTCCATCTTTTACAGGACAATCTATCCACAATCTTGTCACCAGCCCATCATTATAATCATCATCATCAACGTTTCATGTCTGTCCCCACCATGATCAGTTTCTCCTTCATACTACTGACCTTCTTTCCCTTCTCTGCTTTAGTTTACTTGCTCATTTTGAACCACCTCCTCAACCATAGAAGACATCATTCTGATAAAATTACAGTTTCTTTCCTTCTCTTTCTTTCTTTCTGTGGCTGTAATATATGACCATTAATACAGTAAATAAACACAATACAGTATTGCAATGTTACAATAAGCTAGTCCTTTTGCACCCACTGCAAGTACTAGTGATGGATATTTTCATGCAATGCTATGCTTTGGAGTGGAATATGGACCTTTAAGATTAATAAGCATTATTTTTCCCTCCTTTGCAGCCAACTATTTCCTTGTTCCAAAGCTTTGTCCTAAATCAGGTGTGCCTACCCTCCTAATCTCAGCTGGACCTGTTCTGCAATGGATGGAGCTGATAGGGATCATTAGGACATCCCAGAATCATATATCATCCTTGTTGCCTTCGGGATTGCAATGCACTGCCCATTCTTTCTTCTTGCTTGCATTCCTCTATTACAACTGAGAGTTATTCCCTTCTATGGATCATGCCTTCTCATAGGATAGGCACTCTTATCCCTGGGTGCCAGTGTCTCAGATGTCCAAGTTGCTAAACAAACCCGAGTCACCTTGGCCAAAGTTAGGTCTTGATCCTTGTACTTCATGGTGCTGTCTTCCAAGACCAATAGGCAGCATTGGTCATGGGTGACACTGAGAGGAGGATATTGTTATAGCTTGTTTGCCTTTGACAACCTGGTAATGGTAACTTAAAATGGTTCTGTGAACTAGTTTGTCCACATTAGGAACTGTACACAATGGCTGCCTATCAATGTCTAAAATTCATATATCCTTCTGTAGAATGTTAGGTTATCTATAAATATGATCGTGATATGCTACAAAGCAATGAGTTATACAAGATTGCAATGTGCTATTTTGGACTAAAAAGTTATAGTCTGAAATCTTAAAGAGAGGCAGTAGCGTACAAAGTTGGCATAAATAATTTACATCCTATTCCTTATAAAAAATTGGAATATGTCTTTGAATAAAATACATTTTTCCACTGCACTGGCATCTAGAGACAGGAAACAACTTCTTACATGCATTTGTTTCATCCAGCATCTACATCTGTCTTTACATGTTATTGCAACTTTGGGAGGGAACTTTCAACAGCCTTTATCTGAAAGTAACTATAATATTTTGAGAGTGTTTCAGTCTGTATAATTTTATATGTAGATGAGGTATAGCTTTGCAGCTTGTGCTGATCTTCCCAGCTTCTGTCTCTTGTTTGGATGACAACAGAGATTGCTATCTTGCTTATTCACTTCATAAGGTGTTGTTATCCATATGCTAACTCACATGTTAGATGAAAGCCTGTAGAGCAGATGTTAGGCATGTAATAAATAAGTTAAAAACTTCTTATTTCCACTTGAGAGCGTTATTTGGCCTACACTCTTGGATCTATGGCCTTTTCCTAAACCTATAGCTAATCTATTGAACAGCCTGGGAAGACAAAACTCAGTTCTTTTTGTTAGGTTCTGTTTGCAGTCGCTCACTTTAATACCTTGGCATCCCAACCCTTTCAGCTTTGTAGCATGCTGGTAAACCCATGAGTCTCAGCTAGTAGGCTTCCAGTACAGGTACTCTCTTCTGAGGGTAAGAAGAAAAAGTCACGCATCTCCCTCACAACTAACCCAATGATTCCTTGACACAGCTCCAATAGTCTCTGTCATGGTTCCAGGACTTGGTTACTGTCAGCAAGGTTGGACTTCCTTTCCCTATGCTACTAGCCTGACATGCCACAGTTATTCCATGACAAGGGCATGTTACACAGTGTTATATATTTCTGTTGTATTTATATCTGCAAGCAAAATGAAAAGGTTGACCAGCTGTGTGTAATTTTATTGATCTTATTTTTATATTCAGAAGCATATAAGCTCATGACCTAACTAGGGCCTACATTTACTATATAAAGTAACATACACATTTGGAAAGGATAATCAGACGTGGCTTATTATAACTGCCTTCATGATAGTGGGTAAAATTACACCAGCAGTGATATATCTGTTATTACTTTTTTATTCCTGATTACTAGTGAGAACGTAGAGTTCCCTGAGAACACTTCATAGCTGAAGATGTATAAATTATTTTTCTCAGCAGTAATAGCTTATCACCCTGCATTATACTTGCTTGATGGTGAAAATAGTCAATAGGCTTGTTTGCCTGCCATTGAAATGCATAAATAATTCTATTTTTCCACCTCTGCTATCTTACCCCATCTCTGTGCCATTGTTTTCATGCATTTTTAAATGCTTTCATAAATTCCCTCTCCACTATCTCCACTATTCCCTCTAATAGTCTATTCCATGAGTCTAAAACCCTTTCCATAAACAGTACTTTCATAGATTAGTTGATTCCAACAATATACTGCCTATCTCCCCCTCCTCTCCATCCTTCCAGTTCACAATCACACCTTCACATCTCCCTGACATAATCTTTCTGTCTCTTGTGGTGTCCTGAGTGATGAGCTTTAGCTTCTGTAGTATCTGGTCATATCCTTCCCCCTCTATCCCAAAAACACTACTGGTGGCTTTTATCTGCTCTCCTTCATGCAACCTAATGTTACTCTTCTTGCCTCCCAAAAGTGTACACAGGGCTGACCAAGGCCTAGTATAACATAAATCTTACTTCTTTGCTTCTGCAGTCTCTCTCTCTCTCTCTGATGATGCGCCATAACATTTGCTGTTTGCTACAGTGCATGCTCTCTCACTCTGGTCCTGGGTGTCTTGTCCAAGTGTGATCCACAAAATCCTTTCCCAGCTATTCTACAATTATTTCCACTTTTCACCACAATTGCTGTAAGCCAAGTATAGTAATGTGCCTTTGTTTGTAATGACCTTAAGATGCTACCTTCCTGCCTACTTGGTCAGCCTCCATTTCATTTCATAGACATCCACCATCCTTGACTGTTATTTCTAAGTTATGTACCATCAGTAGAGACATTGAGCCTATTCTGTCTTCCATCATATATGTCTGAGACAAATCCACATAGTACTAGTGAAATAGGACAGTCACCTGTGGCTGTCCATTAGTGACCTTCCTTATCCCTGATATCCTCCATCTCAGTGCAACCTTCTTTGTCTAGCCTTCCAGTTTCTTAGTCTTAACTCTTACCCAACCCCTCCAGTTTTCTAGCATGTTCTCCTGTAATGTAGTTATAAAACTGGATCACATTTATCTGCTAGTTCCTTCTAGAAATGAGCCTATGCTGGATGTAGCCTAAGAGATTGTTGCTCTTTAGGGAAGCAATCATCCTTTGCTTCAGGATTCTTTTCTTTGTAGGTCTTTTTGTCCCCTGCTGCCTGCCAACCAACAGATCAGCCCTCCCACAAATAGATTTAGCAATCATGCACCAATGAGATGAAAGTCAATTGCTCAGTAGGCCGGTATCCAGGCTATCATTATTTTTTTTTCTTTTAGACCATAACCTTATTTCATGAGGCTGATATGAGAACCCATATTACAGCCTAAAATGTCCTCCTCATGTGTGTACATTCTTCCATACACAGACTCAAGAGATCACTGTCACTCATTTGGTAGCACTGAGCCCACATCTACAGTTCTGGTCATGTCAGTGCCAGGCAAGTCAGGTTGACCTGAACTGCCATTTCCTCCCCCCAAGATGGGTTATCTGGTGTTGGCCATTAATTTCCTTCCTCCATCACCTGGCTGTTCCATTACCCAAGTTACTATTAAAATTCAAATTAGCTAGGTCATTCATTTTCACTAAAGAGATGGTCCTTTTCCCTAAGGATTCTTTCCATGAATTTCCCCTGTTACTTCTGCTTATTTCTGGATTGGGATTCTCTGCGTCACTGCATACTTTCAGCAGCACAGAATTTCCTTGTGTCACTGCACACTTTCATCATTATATGTATGTATAACTTGCATTAGACACCTAAAACTGAAATGTTCTTTTATGATCGACCTGAGAAAGCCTAATGTTGAAAGCAGTTCCAAATGGTTACTTTCTAATAGAATTATGTCCTTAGTTGTCCTATTTTGTATAAAACATTTTTTGCTCCTATAAGTTATGTTAAGGTGGTAGTTTACCATTTCTGTCATATACTGTTTATTAGAGATACCAAACAGTATTAAAATGTAAAATGATGTAGGACTTTGTAACTTCAGCGTTACATGGTGACACTAGGTACAGATCCTTTCCATAGGCTATACAAATTGGGGCTTAATTTGTACACCAAACAAACCAAACCATCTCTACCTTGGCAAACCTGGTACCTCTCCTTGTAATTATACTATTTAAGCTGCCCATTTGTCAATTTGAAATCAGACACAACGGTTCTCCATCACTGACTAAAGATCTGTTTAAACCCCTAACTGGACTATTTTTTTATTCCTCTGGAAAGATGACTTTATTTATTTTTGCTAAATTTTGCTAAGGTAGCTACAGCCAGGATCCGACATTCTGAACAGTTATACTTATTCCTAATCTTATGCAACCAGATACTGGGACAAGACAGAACAGGACATAAATAGTAATCCCACTCAGCATTATTAACTAAAGCATCTCTAACTAAGCAACAACAGATACAACAACCTTAACATCTTCATCATCATCATCATCAACAACAACAACACCCTTTTTCCTATTTTCTACACAAAGTCAGGATGTTGTGTCAACTGGTACCATCTCTCTCTGTTCAATGCCACTGTTCTGCCTTCTTCAACACTTTGCCTGACAGCCACAGGTCTTCTCTCACACAATCCATCCACCTATTTGCTGGATACCCTCATTTCCACTTCCCTTCTTTCTGTCTGTCCCAAATCTTCTATACCAGATGATCTGCTTTTCTGCACATGTGCCAGAACCACCATAATCTGTTCTGTTTGATCTTTTCTGCAATTGGAGCTAAGTTGGCTTCTGCATTTATTTCCTCATTTCTTCGTCTCTCGCACAGTGTGCATCCTACCACCCATCTCAGGCACTTCATCTCCAGCACCTCTATCTTCTTCAACTGCTCTACCATTCTGAACTACTCTACCTTTACTGAGGTACTGAAGAGACATAAATTAAGTTAGTGTCCTGCTGTTACAATGAGTTTCCACTTATTAACAGCATGTAATTTCTTTCTTTTCTTTCAAGGGAGTTATAATATGTCAATAGGGTGGCGAGTTAAACATTGATATGGAACAAGGCCCTAGTTAGTATACCATGAAGGACTACCATGAAAGACCTCTGATAGCCCTTAAATGGCAATACAGATTGTAATATTTTATGAAAGATCACCAAATCACTGTTGAAGAAACACACTGTGAAACACCCTTCTAAAGAGAGCTGCTATAATTGTTATCCCCTAATAGTAAAAGAGTACTGCCTGCCCTGTCAGAGCTCCATGAACATCAAACTATCTATAGCTAGTCTGCATACCCTCAGGATCCCCTAACATAAATGGGCAAATGCAAGAAAGAGTTGATCAGATCAGAGTTGATCAGCAATCCTAATATCTAAAGTTGTACAAATAGGAACTACAGGAATTTTCTTAGAATCCGATCTGGATTTTTGAGATTGAGTGAAGACTAATGGTAACTGAATCTTCTGATGACCTTATGTATGAAAGATGAATTAATAGAAAAGGCAATCCGAACTGTAAAAACAATAATATGGAAGGATAAATCAACAAGGCTGGCAGTTCAAAAATACCCTTGGCCAAGGTAGCTGTTAGCAAAATAATTACCTTCAAATCAAATAATGGTAAATTAAGTAAAAACACAAAGCCAAAGAGAGATATAGTTAGTTACTGCAAAATAAAGCACAGAACTTTGGTGGGAAATCTTCCTATGAAGCTTGATATCTAACACAATGTCCATAAGAAGCTAGAATGTCAGTAATGAAGCCAGGGAATGTTCCCAAGGGGGTCACCCTGAAAATGGAGTAGGTGAATCTGAAGTAAAGAAAAGAAAAGGCCTGAACTTTATGAGTGGGAGAGAAGGACACTATAGTTGTAGGCGAAAAATTTCTGTAGAAATTTGGATGGGTTGACATCTTGAAGCTCCTGACCTCCAGGGTAACAAAAAATAAATAAATAAATACAAAGTCCAGATGCTCTCCAAATGGCAATACATGCAGTAAAAGTAAGTTTGCACCTTCCTCTTGTCAAGCGTAGCACAGAAATCATCATTAGTATCTAACTCAAGATTCAGAGATCGGGTCTGGCCATCAGCCATGACAAACATGCCACCTACTACAACAGAAATGCTTCTCCATGATGTCTATCTAGCAGAAAGGGTCCACTGGACATTTATAAAAGACAGCCTGTAGAGCCAGGCACATACAAATCAGACTTCTCTCTGTTAATTTCAAACCCTGGAAATCCTAGAAGGGAATAAAAAATCACAAGTGTCCCAGTAGCTTCTCCTGTGATTCAGCAAGTACCAAGCAACTGGCAGTAAATGAGAAATATGGATGCACAACAGCTTGAGGAATGCAATGACTGGTGCTAGGCATTAAGCAAACTCCTTGGTGCAGTTACCATATCTGCAGCAAAGATAGGAGGCCCCTCTGCTTGAAACCTTGAATAGAACCCATATAAGAATCAAAATTCATATAATTCCAGTAAACATTCTTCATATTGTAACATAGTATGACAGCTGTACTGGGAAAGGTCTAATGGATAGTAGAGAAAAGCAGAGTCATATGTGGCATTAGAATTATGCAGGTGGGGTATCTGTAAGAAGAGAGCAATAATGGTATTAGCAGAAGCCTCAGGTAATGAGAGGCACCTGGATACTTGCACCTTTCAAAAGCCAGTAAATCCACAATATGATAGAAATCACTTGCTTAAGAGACTAGAGGAGTTTAGAGGGTTTTGCTATAAGAAAACAACATACTAAGGGCAGAACAACCATCTCAGAGATGTGGGACTTATCTTGAGTTGTTGGTACTCTCAGTGGAAGTCATGATGTCTGGGATTTAGTACTGATTTTCAGAATAAAGGATTTGTGAGCATGAAACATTTGATTTATTTAACCAGAAAAATATCACTTCAGAGACTTTCTATTGCTTGTGTGTCAAGGACTGTATTAGTGCATTAAATACTTTATTTGTATGCAGGAGACTTTGAATTTGTTATCATTACAATGTATTATCTTTGGAGACCTTGCTTATTTACCCAGGACTTTGGGTTTTCTGTCCAAAAGGCACTGATGAACAAACTGTTGCCATGTGTGCACCCAGGAGAGAAAAGACCTTCAGCTAACTGTTGTGGTTGATTTTATAAAAAAGACTTTTCTGAGCATTACCATTTAAAAAGGTGCAATTGGACTGTCTTTTTATGATAGCATTTTTGCATAATGAAAGTTGGAGCGGCTATAGCATTATTTTTAAAACAGAAACTGTTGCACTGAGCAAAGGTTTCTATGTTTCCACCTGCTTCTATATTTTTATGTCTATATTCTGGTGAAAATATATTTGCTTAAATAAAACTACTTTGCTGATAAGAACTTTGATGTGTTTGCTTGCCAGAATTTGCTTTACTATCTGCTATGACTATCCACAGCAAGGAGGAAAAAGAGGAAATAAGGACTGAACTGTTGCCATCTTGAAGTTTTCCAGGTAAACATTTTTGACAACAATTTAGAGATCTATGAATGGTCTCCAGCCAACTCACTTCTGTGGCGCAGGAATGAACAAGGAATATGGTCTGGGAATTGAGGCATTGTTTATATAATGTTTTGTTTTGTATTGTCTCAGAAAAGGCACCTGCTTTTTCAATGAAAAGAATGGAGCTCCATTAAAAAAAATGAGGCGTGGCCGAAAATTAAATTTTTAAACCTGGCTTAGTACTTTCTCCAGCCTAGATCTAAATAAATGCTTTTTCAAGTCATGAAGACTATAGCAACTCCTGCATCCACTACCTTTTCCATCTGAATATTGCTGAGTGAAGAGTGAGGAGATGAGAGAATCCATTATCTAAAGGAATGTGGCAGGCCAAGTAATCGATTATTGGCAGTATCTCAGACACAGAGACTGCAGAACAGGAATATTCTGACTTTCAAAAACTCACTCTCACTCCTGTTGCAGACAGCTCCCCTGCCGTATAGTGACCTTCCTCAAAACAACTAAGGAAGGAAGGTCGCCTGCATTAACACTCTGAAGCAACACATTCCAGAAGAAACAGAAGAAAAATCAGACTGAGTTTTCTTAGCAGAATCGGTGGACAAGGTGTTCCCAACCTTTTTAGTACTAAGACAGCCTTTTCAAAACTGGGGTTTGGTCATGGCACCCTCCAGCACCCGCACATTACTATATTATATTGAATGTTATGATAATAAAATGTTCAAACGAAAAAAATAATACTTTGATCATATGACAGACTGCTAGCACAAATTGGTACATTTGGTAATCATACCTGCAACACCACAGGGTATGTTCAACATTTGTTTTCCCACTAAATACAACTTGGTTTGCATAGTTATGTGCACCTTAATAAAGTACAATCTGATTTAGTTCTCATAAAATCAACATCACCATATCTCCCACTGTTGTACTGTCTAAGGTAGGTGAGAATATTGGCTGAAGTAGACTACCAATTTTGCTCAAGACATATGTGCTTTGCCAGATGAAGTAATAGGATTTGTCTGAGGCTTAATATGGTCAGTGGTGCATTTTAGAACTTTTCTAACCTTTTAATCGAAGTATGTGATGTTCTCCTCATCACTGTACTTCTGATGAATATTTCAGTCGTATGGTAATATTCTGATTATGTCTTCATAATGTGCTTTCTACGCATTCACCTAAACACAGAAAATGTACAAGGACAAATTTATGAAAGTAGAGATGGGGTACTGTGTCCTCCAGAGTGCAGACTCCATCTCTGAACACAAGGCAGTCCGATTCTCCCCAGATGTACTACCAGTGCTACAAAAGAAGGATTCAAAGCCTCAGGATCAAATTCTATTAATAGGGCTGCCCATTTAAGCCACCCCTGCCTCCAACACATACAGACAAAACTGGAGATTTCAAATCATGGATGTATTCAGGAATTAATTTTATAGGTTCATAGGTTTATACTAGACTAATGACTACCAGGGTCTTTACAAGCTTAGCCATGCAACCCAACACAGCTTTGTCCCAGAGTTCCTTGGACACCGACATGGTGGGGTTTGTTAGTAAAGAAGTAGCTAAGGGTTATGTAGGGGTCATGTTAGTTGAGTGCTTTGTAAAAGCATGCACAGAGGATGAAGCTGCTGCTGTTAGTATACCTCTAGAATCCAACTCTTTACAAAAAGCCATAGATAAAGCCAAGGCCCTAGTAGAATAAGTCTTGATTATGCCTGGAATAGTTTTGTTGTGGTGATAATAACAAAATGTCATAGCAGGAGATAACCATTTGGAAATAGTCTAGTTTGATATAGGTTGTCCTTTTTTCTTCACAAGAAATGAACACTTGATTAGAAGTTCTGAAAGATTTTATTCTATCAGGATGGTACGCAAGTTGACTGTGGACATCCAAGCTATGGAGTATTTTTTCACCCTCATTGTTATGTTCTAGAAATAACATAACATGGTTTATGGTAAACACAGATACTACTTTAGGCATAAAAGAAGGATTCGTTCTTAAAGAAACCATGTCTTTGTAGGAAAAGAGATACAGCTGACCCACCACAAGAGCTTGCAACTCAGATACTCTACTTGCAGAGGTCAGAGCAATCAGTAAAACTGTTTTCCATGTCAAGAACCTCAAGTCAGACTTATAAGCTGGTTGAAATGGAGCAAGTTTTAGTTTTCCTGACAAAATTAAGATCCCAAGGAGGAGCCACTTATATTCTAAAAGGCTTCATGTGCAACACCCTCTAAGTCAAGTCACCCTTTAAACCTTAACTCAAGACGTGCTTTCTTTTTCCTTATTTTTAGGGTGCAACAGCTGAAATTGATGCTTACATATTAACAGTAACTAGTTTAACAGTCAGAGAATCATGTTCACAATTTTAGATGTGATATGGGTTAGCTGTATTAAATAGAATTTTTTGACTACTCTTCTGTTCAAAAGCATTATACTAGGTGTATACGTACAATTTTATGAACAGAAGAGTAGTCAAAAAATTCTATTTAATACAGCTAACCCATAGCACATCTAAAATTGCGCATTTATGTACCCATGTGCAAGGAGAGTCATGTGAAGTTTTCAAAATACTAAGTGCGTTTGCTTTCCACACCAACCTTAAACCTAATCTGCCTGGTTGTGCCTATTTGTAGACAATAATTCAAGCCCCTTCATGAGAGGTATCAACAAGAACAAAACATGTTCCCTTTCCCAACATAGTAAATGCATATGTATCTGCCCAGAAGCACAGGAGAATGGATTGAAGTATACAAATTATAGTTTGTCATAATAACGCAAAACCCTTTTTTTTTCTGTTGTCATAAGCTCAAATGATTCAGTCATAGCAATTCATAAGAATAGCAAAACTCTGGACTGAGTGAATTAATCATAACACACTCTCACAAGAAACATCATATCTGTATTACTCACATTATCCACACATAACTCAGATTCTACCACATGAAGACGTGAAGGCTAAGGATAGTGTATCTCCTCATTAGACTGCTTATTTGAAGAAATCAGCAAAGCAGGATGATTTCAAACAGTACAGTTAATTTGTGAAATTCAAGTTGAGAAGAAGCAGTAGGCCGTTGCTCTAAATCAATGCATTTAACTATATTAATATGACTACTCCAGTTATTTTGGGAGGGTTGGCAACATGGTTAAAATGTTTACCTTGAAAACACAAAGTACAGTGTTTGATTCTCACATGGGGTGATTGGTAAGACTTAAAATGACCCCAATGGCAATTAGCCCACTATAAACCTATGTGAGTAAATACAGCCTGTAGCAGATGAAACATTCTGAAGATTAGAAAGATTACTGCATGATTTCAGTGCATCATAGTATTCATTTATTCGTTCATTACTGCTGTAACCCTAAGTCGTGGTTGAAATAGGTCCACTACCCCAAGTAACAAGCAGGCAAAGGTAGAGACAGAAATTGATGGATGTATATATAGAGAGATAATTCATAAAATAAATTAATTTCTTAGCATCTGCTTTTTCTCTTAATTTTGGATGATGCACTCACAGCCATTTTAAAACTGCCCACATATTTCACAAAATGAATAATGAATCAGAATAAAAGCACCAGAGTCCTAACAAATGCTTTGTTTTGCTTTTCTGTTGCAATAAGAAATGATCTCAGAAATTTGTTTATGACTAAATGTTTAAAAAATAACCAAAATACACAGAACAGTAAGAAAAACATTTTAAAAAGAAGACGCCCTCAGGAAGTGCTATCAGAACCCCACGTCTTCAGTCCCCTTATATTTCTATAATGGAAGAATAGGAGTCCGAGCAGAAGCCGTATTTTTAAATCTGGAATTATTTAATGAATCACATGGATGCTTGTCTGTCTTGTACATATTCCTGTAAAACTGTTACAGCTCCTTCTAAAACTAGTACATATTGTACATAACTAACAATGTATTCATTGTATTTGACTTATCTTATTTATTCTACTCTGGATTCCTTATTAGTTTGTTTTTCTATTATTGTATGTACTTCATATTTTTGTACTGATTTTATGTTTTCCTCCTGTGCAATACTTGAAATGAGTCCTTTAGGATCAGTGTCTCACCCTAGATAACAAATTAAAATAAAATAAAAACAAAATTTAAAAAGTGTAGTTTAAAAATCTAAGGCATATTTAATTTGGAATTTTTTTTTCATTCTACTTTCATTACAGAGAAAATATTCTTATATTCTGTCTTGCACTGCCAATTAAATGGCTATAGTACATCTAAAGTGCTCTTTTAGCAAAAGAGAAACATCTAGATGAGTCTTACATGGGAGAAAGATCGAAAATGACATCTCTAACAGTCTATTTGCAACCTACGGACACAGGGAGGTGTGGCTAGCAGCTAAGGTAGCAACAAACAAAGTGCTCCGCAAGGATGGCGTGCAGGGTCAAACTAACAACGTAAAACCACCAACGACCAGCAAAAATGATAGTGAACACAATATAATAAAGATTACTTTATTGTTGCTCCAAAACCATATTCCAGACCGGTTTCGGCTATTCAGCCTTTGTCAATGGATACAAAAAGATTTTTTGGTGTATAATAAAACAGCCTATATTTATAGTGATCTCTAATTATCTTGAAACAGTGGTATAGCCCAACCTAGTGGATGGAGTATCCAAATACATGTCTTACCTAAAGAGCAAAACATTCACCCAGTAACATATGATATCAAAAATGTTAAGTAAAAGAAAATATCATATTTTCAAGGATTATAAAGAAGAGTTTTGTAAAAATCCTTTGTGCATATAGGTCCCATGGTAAAAAGCCAGGGGCATACTCTAAGCATTTATAAATAAGCATACATTAGTCTTCATACATAACCAAAAATGTAAATCTGACTACACCTTGTATATATTGTATATAATAACAATATATCAATTCCTATATAAATTAAAATGAATTTTACTGATCATATATCATATTAATGAATAAAGTTTCAAAAATAAGCCATCATTACCGGCTATTAATTATGGTTATAATGATTTCCAATAGTTTCCTTGTGAATGATGCCTATATTATAATTATTATAATAACTTGCCATATATTTCAAAACAACATGACAGATATAAAACTGAAAAACTGTGTATGTATATACATCCTACATATATAGATATGTAAAGAATTCATAACATACCTTTAGTCAAATGCTAATACATAAGTGTGGTTAACCTGACCACCATTATAATATTCAAACTGTTTTTTGATCTATACGTATATATGATCTCGCCATAATCATGGAACCCCCGGACACTATATAAAACTCACAGATGGTCATTCAGACCTGGTGGAAATAAACATCCAAGGTTGGTAATCCAATATTGTTCCTTGTGGTTTAGAATGGTGTGCCAACCTTGTTGGTTGTTCTTTAGGTGAGACATGTATTTGGATACTCCATCCACTAGGTTGGGCTATACCACTGTTTCAAGATAATTAGAGATCACTATAAATATAGGCTGTTTTATTATACACCAAAAAATCTTTTTGTATCCATTGACAAAGGCTGAATAGCCGAAACCGGTCTGGAATATGGTTTTGGAGCAACAATAAAGTAATCTTTATTATATTGTGTTCACTATCGTTTTTGCTGGTCGTTGGTGGTTTTACATTGTTGGTTTGACCCTGCATGCCATCCTTGCAGAGCCCTTTGTTTGTTGTTGGCGTTTTTGGCTTCGCTGGTGGTTCTCGATAGTGACACATCATTTCTGTGCCAGAGAGCGTCTTTTTGGAATCCTTTTGGAATCGTTTTAGTCGTTTTTTGACTTCGTGAAACAGTGGATGTTATTGTTTTATTTATCAAGCATCAACCATATTGGATTGCTGTTTTGTTTAAACTGGGTGGTGAATTAGCATTTCGACCAGGGAAGGATTACTTTGTGTATGTTTTGGCAGACATGGGGATTGGTCTAGGGGCCTAAAGCGAATTACGGAAGTTCATTTCATCACTCAGTGGCAGTCCTTTTGGAACTTTTCCGTGTATATTCTGGTTCCACGTCCCATTCACTGGACTCAGTATATGGTGGACTACAGGCCTGCATATTTAGGAACAACCAAAGGTACTGTGTTTATTGGCAAGATATGAACCTATTTTTCAGCTTTATTTTATATAAATCATTCAGTAATATTTCGGGATTTTTTCACGTATACTTTGCTAGACGTTGGCAGTATTGCTATCA
This sequence comes from Protopterus annectens, assembly GCF_019279795.1. NCBI lineage: Eukaryota > Metazoa > Chordata > Ceratodontiformes > Protopteridae > Protopterus > Protopterus annectens. Next base: position 659,402,267 of record NC_056729.1, on the reverse strand, counting down.
TATATGGTGGACTACAGGCTTGTGAATCCGAGAATAGTGAAAGGCATTTGGATTATCGTTGATGGACTATAGTTTGTGAAAACATTACCATATATATTGACTTCAACATTTGGGACATATTGGATCTTTGAATGTACTAGCAAACGGGTGATTCTACACGCTGTATTTTTACAGACCCATTACATATGTAATGGAAATATCACAATTATAATAGCTATATGTTGTGACATGTTTGCTTAATATGGTGAGATATGTTGCATATCTATACAGTGTAATATTTTGAAACTATAACTAGAGGGTTCTAACTACAAAAGGAACTAGTGTATGTATACATTTTCAAACTTGACACCATTGCTGGTTTGGATTATGTAACAACAGGAACAGATTTATAGGAGCACAGTATATTGTGTTTATTGAAATTTTAATCCTATCCAATAATAACTGATAATTGTAATCCTAACTAGGCATACTACATATATTCACATTATTTTTGAGCAAGAACAACTATGTTTGTATATTACAGCTATGTAAATGTGTGCTAAGCCATCTTTTTGAGATTGCACTACTTTTCAACATTGAATTGGATCAGTTTGTCACATGTACTACCTGGATTAGCTATGTGTTGAGCCTTATGGATGGGATCATATGCGCTGAGGTGTTTCAAGGGAAAGGTTGTCACATGTTGTTTGATGAATAATTGTATATTTGAGTATACTATTGAGCAGGAATACTAAGCTTACTCAGCATTGTATTACGAACATAACAACTTTTTAAAACATACATGTGCCATGAACAATGGAGACATACTGATGGAGAAATATATAGAAAGTGTTGATGTTTATTATACACGTGTACGGTTTATTCTAAAGGTTGTGTTCTTTGACCAAATATACCACAGTGTTAACTTTGGACAACATTTATATATATTATTTACACCCAGGTTCTCAGTGCAGTTCCGGTTGAACTTTTACCAATTTGGATACATGTTTGAAATAGAATTGTTCTTAGTTGGTCAAAATATATATATACTTCAAACATGAATGTTAGTAATGGCTGTGAAATTGCCTTCAACAAATTTAACAAGGATCTTAAAAACTTAAGAGCCAATATATGGCACCTCAGACTCTTTAAGGCATATATTAACAAGGATATTACACCAAGAGGATTAAGAGTAAAGTTACAGCCTTTGGTCAGTAGGTCGGAGGACAGGCTGACCAAGGAATGGAACCAAGCTCTTCAACAATCATCAATGATGTTTGTTAAAATCCTTGCTGCTTATTATGAGAGAATGGTGGATATTTGTTTAATGGAAGTAAAAGATTCATGTGAAGAGTGGAAGAAATATGAATCACAACCAACATATGCCACTTTTGTCAGCAAATTATCTAAAGATTTGGCTAATTTTGACCAACTAACCAATGATAGGAAAATACATAAGTTCAACAGGGACTGCACTGACTGCCAAAGGGGCTGTCCTTTTGATACATCCAGAACTGTGAGATTTAATGATTTTGGTCAGAGGACACCAGGAACTAAACCTAAGAAAAGGCCAAGGTCTACCCTGAAATCCTCTGATAAAACTCTAGTTAGCACTTCAGGGGAGGATTCATCATGCACAGACAATGACTGTAATAACTATCGAGAATCACCCAGAAGTAAAAAATCTAATGTCCAGTACCCTTTAGATATACAAACAAGCGACTTGGGGGTCGCAAGCACAAATATAGGAATAAGATCCAATTCCATGGAAGGACTGAAAAAAATGATGTTGAATTGACAGAATTTGGGTTTCATAATGTCTTGAACCTTTCTAATGTACAACTGACAGATGCACAAACTACATTACTTAATAAAGGACTTGGTTTTATTCCCAGTTTTTTCATTGATGAACATAGCGTTGTTAAGGATGTTTTATCTTTTTGTCGTAACCTGAACTTGAAATTATTTTTTTCAGACAATACCTCTCAAAGATCACAAGATTTCAAGTTCTTGAAATCAGACTTTCAACCACCCATGAACAAACATGTCTCTATTTTCCAACAATCTGTACTCAGGGATTTACATTTCCATCATAAAGAATCATACATTCTGGGCCAGAACATGTCACCCATGGAAAAGGTGGCCTTGGAGGAACTAAGGCATAACCGCAATATTGCCATTCTGCCTGCAGATAAGGGAGGTGCTGTGGTGGTAATGAACATTGGGGAATATCTCAATGAGGGGAAAAGACAGTTAGCAGATACTAGGTGTTATATGCAAATGTACATTGACCCGACCGAGGTCTTCAAAAAAGAAATAGACTCTTTTCTAAAACTAGCAGAGGATGAGGGTATTATAACAAAAAATACAGTTAAACAGTGTAAAAATAGCTTCAGGTAGGATGACAAAAAACGAAAAGTCCTTGGCTTGGACACACTGAGTTTATTCAAATCACAATTTGGATAGTACGTTAAGCGCTTTCATCTGAGACCAGACTTCTTCAGAACGTACTACAAAGTACTCTAATTGTTTATATAGAAGTCATCTGACACAAATTTGGCGCCAAAACATAAATACACACATATATACATGTTTCTACAGTGCTGTTGTCACTTATATAAAACAATGTTATGAAATTGTAAAAATATTAAAATACTTTGCAATAAATGCTAATATTAAATTAAATTAATATACTAAATTCATATACTAAACATCAATTAAAAGTGCAAATGCAAGTGTATGTACTGCAAAAAATGCTACACAAAAATATAATAACTTGTACATATGTTAATATGTTGACCGTAGTCCAAGTATAACTATATGTTGAAGCTTTGAAATACGGGACTACATTACACAATAACAACAATACCCAATGTGACAGAAATAATGAAAAATCATACACTACTTATTTTCTCAAAATTAAAAATGGCTTTATGCTGATATTGTCATTGATACCTGGAAATTTTGTTGCATCCGAAATAATCTGCCATCTACTTTCTTTTAATCCCAGCAATGTTTTTATATTGCCTCCATATGGTGTTTGTTCAGCCTTATCTATAATGTGAAACATGAATGTATGACTATCATTCGTATTAAACATATGACGGTATAAAGCATTTCTGCTGTCTTTTTTACTAATGGCATACTGATGCTCATATATACGTCTTTTAAAAAGTCTTTCTGTCTTACCTATGTAGAATGCGTTGCATGCTACACAGGTAGCTAAATATATCACATATGTAGAGCTACAGTTGCCATAAATACTTGGTAAATATGTAGAATTTATATTATGTAACCTAGTACCTCTACACACTTTAATGAATTGGCATTGATTACAATGTCCACATTTTGTTGTATGTTTGTTAGCTCTTACTGATGTTCCTTTTGAACTTTCTAACAATTTCTTGATATTGAATCCTGTCTTATAAACTATTTTCATATCCATACCTAAAATGGACATGGATTCTCTATTGACTACAAATTGATTCCATCTCTCCTTTAAACATTTTTCTATATGTTTTACTACGGGTGAATAAGTCAATACACATACCCTTAGACCATGCTCTGATGGACTATGTTCTCTTTGGGTAATAAAATTGTTATCTCCTAATACAGGTTTGTACTTGTTTCCCCATTCTTCTATAATGTATTTATTAATCCCATTAAGGATTTTTTTGGGGTACTCTCGATTTAAGAACATCGTTTCCATTAGATCTATTTCTCTCATCATAGTGTCTTTAGTTGAGCACATCCTGGCAGCTCTTATTTTTATTTTATTTATTTATTTATTTTACATTTGTTGACCGGGATAGTCCGACTGGATACATGTCCATTTTCAGTGGAGGCCCGGGGAGAAAAGCTCCACATTAACAGTAAGTAATTCCATGTTCATAGAATACAAATTAGTCTCAGGCACAGACTACAACATACATTTTCTCTTACTAGTCTGACCAAGAAGGATTACTTATAGCCAGTGTTATCGGGCACAGACTACAACATACATTTTCTCTTACTAGTCTGACCAAGAAGGATTGCTTATAGCCAGTGTTAAAAACGGGGGGGGGGAGTAGGAGGGGTATAAAGAGAGAGAGGAAATTTAGGTTTAAAAGGTTAGACCTAAAAAAAGAAGATGTTCACTAGCTAAGGGAGAGTTAATCCGGGCTAGCACACTGGCAGAGCCAATGAGATTTGAGATGGTGATTTAATCTTTTTTTGAATAGGTTTAGTGAGGAAATGTTGGTGAGACTGGAGGGGAGGGAGTTCCATTTTTTTCCAATGGCATTGGCAAAGAGTCGTCACCCCCTCCATTATTGGATTTGACTGTTTGAGCTAGGAGCTTGTTTGAGGAGCGTAAACTATTGAGATTGTTGTAAGGTGTAATCAACTTTGTCAGTGCAGGAGTTTTGTCAGGTTGTTTCAGAATTTTAAAAGCCAGGATTAGTTGGCTCTGCTGGAGAAGGTTTGGGAATTCAATCCAACCCAGGTTTTGTAGGTTCGTACAGTGATGGGTTCTATAAGGCATCCCTGTTGCAAATCTGGCTATATGATTATAACAAGATGATAGTTTGTTAAGGTCAGATATATTAAGATTCGTAAGAATAGCTGAGGCATACAGGAGGGTAGAGAGAAGGTGAGAGCGGGCAGTGGCCATTTTTGCACATGGAGTAAGAAAGGGTTTTATGCGATAAAGTGTCCCGAGTTTCTTGTTAACAGTTTTAATAGTCTGATTGATATGTATATCAAATCTAAGTATGCATTGCATCTTATGCATTGGCCTTTGTATATGTTTTTAAATACATGCTTAGGATGGTTATTAGAGTAGGACAAATAGTCATTAGAGAACGTGTCCTTTCTATGAATACAAGACTTGAAACCAGTGTCCCCATGACAAATGTATGTATCGAGATATGCTATTCCTTCCTTGTTTATAACATGGGTAAATCTCAAAAATTCTGTTGTACTGTTGATATAATTTATGAATCTGTCTATTTCCACCAATGGACCATCCCATAAAATAAACAAATCATCTAGGAATCTGGTATAGTACTGAATGTACTGGTAAAATTCAGATTTGAAAATATATTCAGATTCCCACTCCAACATTACCATGTTGGCAAAAATTGGGGCACAAGATGCCCCCATGGCAACGCCTCTGGTTTGCTTAAACAACTCTCCTTGGAACTGAATATAATTATTCTCGAGTATAACCCCCATCATTTCCGTAATAAGACAGACTCTATCCCAACTCATGTTAGTCTTTTTCCGCAAACTATTAGAAAAATACTCTAACCCCACATCCTTTGGGATGCAAGAAAATAAATCAATCACATCACTGGTGATCAAATAACTTGTTGAATTCATTGATAGTGTCATCGTTTAATTCATGTCCCATGGGTATTTTGAAAAACCTAATACCCTTAGGCACAACATGTAACATCAAACACTTACTAAAATATGCATTTTAATATAGGACACAAGAGAGTGGACACGATATTGGAGGAATATGTGCTTGACAAGAGGATCACCAGTGAGATATATGAGTTTATGAAAGTTGAACATCTGGTGCTGGCCACCATTGTGGGAATTCCTAAGGTGCATAAAAATGTAGAACATCCACCGTTTAGGCCTATCATTTCAGGTAGTAGGTCCAAAACATTTCCCTTAGGTGAAGTTATTGATACATGGGTCAAACCAGTATATATGATTACATCACATCTCATCAAGGACTCATGGACATTTCTATCACAACTAACCCCACAGATATGGAATAAGGAATTAATATTCTTAACCATCGATGTGATTGATTTATTTTCTTGCATCCCAAAGGATGTGGGGTTAGAGTATTTTTCTAATAGTTTGTGGAAAAAGACTAACATGAGTTGGGATAGAGTCTGTCTTATTACGGAAATGATGGGGGTTATACTCGAGAATAATTATATTCAGTTCCAAGGAGAGTTGTTTAAGCAAACCAGAGGCGTTGCCATGGGGGCATCTTGTGCCCCAATTTTTGCCAACATGGTAATGTTGGAGTGGGAATCTGAATATATTTTCAAATCTGAATTTTACCAGTACATTCAGTACTATACCAGATTCCTAGATGATTTGTTTATTTTATGGGATGGTCCATTGGTGGAAATAGACAGATTCATAAATTATATCAACAGTACAACAGAATTTTTGAGATTTACCCATGTTATAAACAAGGAAGGAATAGCATATCTCGATACATACATTTGTCATGGGGACACTGGTTTCAAGTCTTGTATTCATAGAAAGGACACGTTCTCTAATGACTATTTGTCCTACTCTAGTAACCATCCTAAGCATGTATTTAAAAACATATACAAAGGCCAATGCATAAGAGCTGCCAGGATGTGCTCAACTAAAGACACTATGATGAGAGAAATAGATCTAATGGAAACGATGTTCTTAAATCGAGGGTACCCCAAAAAAATCCTTAATGGGATTAATAAATACATTATAGAAGAATGGGGAAACAAGTACAAACCTGTATTAGGAGATAACAATTTTATTACCCAAAGAGAACATAGTCCATCAGAGCATGGTCTAAGGGTATGTGTATTGACTTATTCACCCGTAGTAAAACATATAGAAAAATGTTTAAAGGAGAGATGGAATCAATTTGTAGTCAATAGAGAATCCATGTCCATTTTAGGTATGGATATGAAAATAGTTTATAAGACAGGATTCAATATCAAGAAATTGTTAGAAAGTTCAAAAGGAACATCAGTAAGAGCTAACAAACATACAACAAAATGTGGACATTGTAATCAATGCCAATTCATTAAAGTGTGTAGAGGTACTAGGTTACATAATATAAATTCTACATATTTACCAAGTATTTATGGCAACTGTAGCTCTACATATGTGATATATTTAGCTACCTGTGTAGCATGCAACGCATTCTACATAGGTAAGACAGAAAGACTTTTTAAAAGACGTATATATGAGCATCAGTATGCCATTAGTAAAAAAGACAGCAGAAATGCTTTATACCGTCATATGTTTAATATGAATGATAGTCATACATTCATGTTTCACATTATAGATAAGGCTGAACAAACACCATATGGAGGCAATATAAAAACATTGCTGGGATTAAAAGAAAGTAGATGGCAGATTATTTCGGATGCAACAAAATTTCCAGGTATCAATGACAATATCAGCATAAAGCCATTTTTAATTTTGAGAAAATAAGTAGTGTATGATTTTTCATTATTTCTGTCACATTGGGTATTGTTGTTATTGTGTAATGTAGTCCCGTATTTCAAAGCTTCAACATATAGTTATACTTGGACTACGGTCAACATATTAACATATGTACAAGTTATTATATTTTTGTGTAGCATTTTTTGCAGTACATACACTTGCATTTGCACTTTTAATTGATGTTTAGTATATGAATTTAGTATATTAATTTAATTTAATATTAGCATTTATTGCAAAGTATTTTAATATTTTTACAATTTCATAACATTGTTTTATATAAGTGACAACAGCACTGTAGAAACATGTATATATATGTGTATTTATGTTTTGGCGCCAAATTTGTGTCAGATGACTTCTATATAAACAATTAGAGTACTTTGTAGCACGTTCTGAAGAAGTCTGGTCTCAGATGAAAGCGCTTAACGTACTATCCAAATTGTGATTTGAATAAACTCAGTGTGTCCAAGCCGAGGACTTTTCGTTTTTTGTGATCCTACCTGAAGCTATTTTTACACTGTTTAAGTTGTTGCTATCTGTTGGAAAAAATACAGTTAAACATCTTACTGTAAAGGACCCACAGAAACAAATCCTGTATCTTTTTCCAAAAATTCATGTCTATTTCAAAACCTCCAGGTAGACCCATTGTGTCAGGGATTGAGTCCTTGGCTGAACCATTATCAGCATTTTTAACACAGTATCTCAAACCCCTACTGACATTGGTTAGGGCCCAATTACAGAACACGACACACTTCTTACAAATTATAGAAGACACACAGCTAGAACCAGGCTGGCTATTGTGTACGTTGGATGTTAAATCCTTATATACGAGCATCCCACACTGGGCGGGATTACAATCCCTGCAATATTGGCTTGAGAGAACAAACCTGTATCCTCCGGGTTTCAATACCTTACTTGTCTGTATGGCAGAACATGTATTAAATAAAAATGTTTTTTATTTTCATGGAGAATGCTTTTGGCAGTTACAAGGAACAGCAATGGGAGCTTCCTTTGCACCCATTTATGCGGATTTGTTCATGGCCTATTTTGAAGAAGGTATGATATATGATACATCATACAACATATACATGGTTGAAATCGATATCTGGCGACGGTACTTGGATGATTGCTGGATGGTGTGGAAGGCGGATGAAACATACTTACAGGAATTTATTGATTACCTGAATGGTAATATTTGGGGTATTCAGTTTACAGTTACATGTAACATTAGTACTATTGATTTTTTGGATATTACTGTTTACCGTAACAAAGATGACACCTTAAGCACTAAAACATTTAGAAAATACCCACAATATAACACATTGTTACATGCATCTAGTATGCATCCGAACCACACCATCCGCAACATCCCTAAATCTCAGTTTATGCGTATCAGATGCATTTGTTAATCTCAGGAGGAATTTGAACATGCCATACAAGATTTATACCATATATTTCAAGATAGGGGATATCGGAGACATGGATATACACCAAGCTAGTTCATGGAGCAATACCATAGACAGAAGGACTTTGTTACAATACAAAAAATCAGGGCATGCCAATCAAGATTCTATTTTGAGATTTGTGACTGCATATGGCAGGAATCAACAAATAGTCAGGGATATTTTGAACTCAAACTGGAACATTCTTTTGGCTAATGATAGTTTAAGAACACTATTAGGCCCTCAGTGTCAGATGTCATTCAGATGAGGAAAGAACCTGGGAGGCCTTTTTTCACATTGCAAACATAGAGAAGGGGAGGAGCGGTATATCACCAGACCACTATTATTGGAGACAAACTAATTGGTACGTTTCCATGTGGTCATTGTTGCTCCTGCCTACAAGTTAGTACACTCAAAGAATTTACCAGTGCCAACACTAATCGTGTATTTCAAATGAGGGTGTTTGGAAATTGCAGTAGCACATGGATCATCTACTTAGCCACCTGCCAATGTAAAGCCTTCTACGTTGGTCAAACATCAAGATCACTTAGAATAAGGATGACAGAACACAGAAGTGACATTAAGAACAAAAAAAAAACAAATGCTTTATACAGACATACGATACAACATTCCAATGCTCATTTCATGTTCATGATCATTGACAAAATTCAGGGGGACAGGAACAACCAACAAGGTTGGCACACCATTCTAAACCACAAGGAACAATATTGGATTACCAACCTTGGATGTTTATTTCCACCAGGTCTGAATGACCATCTGTGAGTTTTATATAGTGTCCGGGGGTTCCATGATCATGGCGAGATCATATATACATATAGATCAAAAACCAGTGTGAATATTATAATGGTGGTCAGGTTAACCACACTTATGTATTTGCATTTTTCTAAAGGTATGTTACGAATTCTTTACATATCTATATATGTAGGATGTATATACATACACAGTTTTGCAGTTTTATACCTGTCATGTTGTTTTGAAATATATGGCAAGGTATTATAATAATTATAATATAGGCATCATTCACAAGGAAACTATTGGAAATCATTATAACCATAATTAATAGCCGGTAATGATGGCTTATTTTTGAAACTTTATTCATTAATATGGTATATGATCAGTAAAATTCATTTTAATTTATATAGGAATTGATATATTGTTATTATATACAATATATACAAGGTGTAGTCAGATTTACATTTTTGGTTATGTATGAAGACTAATGTATGCTTATTTATAAATGCTTAGAGTATGCCCCTGGCTTTTACCATGGGACCTGTATGCACAAAGGATTTTTACAAAACTCTTCTTTATAATCCTTGAAAATATGATATTTTCTATTACTTAACATTTTTGATATCATATGTTACTGGGTGAATGCTTTGCTCTTTAGGTGAGACATGTATTTGGATACTCCATCCACTAGGTTGGGCTATACCACTGTTTCAAGATAATTAGAGATCACTATAAATATAGGCTGTTTTATTATACACCAAAAAATCTTTTTGTATCCATTGACAAAGGCTGAATAGCCAAAACCGGTCTGGAATATGGTTTTGGAGCAACAATAAAGTAATCTTTATTATATTGTGTTCACTATCGTTTTTGCTGGTCGTTGGTGGTTTTATGTAGCAGCTAAGGTAGCCAATTATTAGCTGGCAGGTGGGAGTGGAATCCATTACTTAGAAGTCTGACGCCAGCTGATAAGCCACTGAGAGTGCATGTACATTTATGCACTATAGTGACATACATGAATTAAATCATATATAATTATGGACACATAATCCATCTGAATAAAAATAAAATCCCATTTTTATACATCCATTAAATCTCTTCTGCATACTAGATGCAAGAGGCCAATGGACAAACAAGCTATAATTCCGAGACAAATTATAAGGGTTAATGTTTTTGTTGGTTATCATGGACATGACACTGAGAAGGATATGGTTGCACTGTTTCACTACATCAAAATCATGCTTCTAGGAATGGTTTAAATAGCAGATTACTTTTCCAGGGTGGAATATTATTTCTTTGATCTGATATTTCAGCAGACCTGACTGTCTAAAGTTTATTATACATATGTAGCGCACCCACAGGTGGGTGTAGTTGAAGGGATATGGGTTCCTTCCTACCTGACTCTGGTGACACCCCTATTAGGCCCAACACACCAAGGTGGCAAGAATGACAGCTTTTTTTCGAGGTGACATCTAGTTTAAAAGGCAATAGCACATCCATAAATAAATTATTTTGACAGTGCACCAGTTAGCGATAAGGCAAGGTGAGATATGCATGCAATGAAACCATACATCCACCCTCTTCCCCAGAACTCAATGGGAAAGGTCTTGACATTCAAACATGCACAAAGAAGGCAATATCACTGAGCAGTAAAGCTTTATAATGCAGCAATACAAACGCAGGAGAAAAAATGCAATGCCATTAGGCAACAACAGAGTTATAATACAGCAATACAGATATGAGAAAAGGCAATGTCATTGAGTAGCAAAATTCTTGAAGGCAACAGTACTAACATGAGCAAAATGCAATGTCATTGAACAATGAAGATTTATAATACAACAGTACAAATATGAGAAAATGCAATGTCATTGAGCAGTACTAACACCCTCAACAATTCTACCAACTATGAAACACTCTATTCTACCCAGTATACTGGCCAGTGACTACTTACAGTCTTGCTGCCAGCATGATGGGGCCCAAGTTGTAGCTCATATGGATCCCAGTTATTTGTAATCCAAAAAGCATTTAGGGGAGAGAAATCCACAATCTTATAAAAATATAAAATGAAGGCCAAAGCCTCTCACCATTCCATCCAGAATATCCTAGTGACCAGGCACCATGGTTCCTCTGATGAGAAAAGTAGAAAAATCACCTGCCAGAACTCTGGTAATTATCTATGGCTTATCTGTACTACACCCAAAGGAACTCCTTCCTTGCTGAATCATATGCAGGTGAGGAACTACTGGTTTCAGACTTCTCTCCTGATTCCACAAAATACCATCATCCAGGATTTCAGCAAAAGACAGACACAATCTGCCACTTCACTTCCCTGTCCCTAAAGCACTAGAAACTCCAGTCATGCTGCAAGGCCCTTTTTCCCTTCAGCTCCCTGTTTCAGTCTTCCATCCTTCAGCTAGTGTTCCAGTCTCTTCTTTCACTTTTGAAATTGTCTTTTATATTCCTGAAAAGAGCTCCACCTTGTGGTGTAATGAAAACCTACAGTCTATTACCTCTACAATGAAATACAGTGGGAGCTACACTCTCCCCCCACTTGAAAATCTTGGGTCCCCCCCAAGTCAAAAGTAGACTAGCAGCAAAATATTTACAAGCACTAATGCACCATCAACTGAACAATATTATTGCATTCAAAAGGTACATTCCACCAAGGGTAATCAGCCTTATCCATAACTTGGGAAGGGGTGTCGCCGCTAGAGTAGGAGGCATAGGGATCATGGGCACTGACTCTATGATAAGCTGTGTTCACAGGGTCCTGTGTACTATGTCCCAAACTGTTATATGTAAGTCTCTGTGGGGGCTGAATCAGTCTTTGCAGTTTTGGTTCAGAAGAGACAGCTAAGAAATTTTGCTCGGAAGGATTGTCACCCACATCACATTCAATATCCAGTTCTTCAGTAGGCATATTGTCTACTTCTAAGATATCCTCTTGTATAACTTCACTTTTGTTTTGCATAACGGCATGACTGTCCTCAGCACTATTTTCTGAAGTTTGTATAGCAGGGCTTACATCAGTATCAGGTTCTGTAAGAGGCACAGAAACATTACTTAGGCTATTGTTAGGTCTGGGTGGCTCAAAATGACAAGGAATGAATTCCAGAGCATTTACATTGAGATTACAGCCCATGGGGTCTTGAATATCCTCAGAAAAAAAACTCACTGAAACCCCAGTCATCATCACTGTCTTCCTCTCCTTCAGCAGGAGGGAGCATAGGCTCTTGAATATTTGAGGAGATAATTCCTCTCCACCTTAGCCTTCTGGATCACCTTGAGTTAGGCTTCTGCTAAGCCATTCTGGGTTCTGGATTCATGAGTCTCACTGATTTTGCCAAGGACATTAAGTTGTTGCAGTGCCAGGTTTTAATGGGTCCTTCTTTCCCCTCTGTGCAAACTTGGTAGACAGGGATATTAGGTAGCTGAGAACAAATTATGTAAATCTCAGATCCCCAGCAGTCAGTGAGTTTATGCTTTCCTTGTAGTCCCAAATATCTCAAAAGAACTCTGTTCCCTGGCTGCAAGTCATGCATCTTTACTTTTTTGTCACAGTGAGCCTTGTTTTGCTGATGTCTTTGTCCTGTTGATTTCTCAGCAAGCTCATAAGCATGTCTGAGGTTCTTCTCGAGTCTCTCCACATAACTGCCATGAGATCGCACTGGTGTATCATCAGCTGTGACTCCAAAGGTGATGTCAACAGAAAGATGAGCTTCTCTTCCAAACATTAAGAAGTAAGGTGATAATCCTGTAGCATCATTTTTAGTACTGTTGTAAGCATGCACCACTGTGGCTACATGTCTACTCCATTGAATCTTCTTCTCAGCAGATGGTGTCCCCAACATGTCTAGTAAAGTTCTGTTGAAATGCTCAGGCTGAGGATCCCCTTGAGGATGATAAGGAGTGGTGCGGCCTTTTTGGACTCCCAATAGAGTGAATAGTTCATGGACAAGCTTGCTCTCAAAATCACATTCTTGATCACAGTGTATCCTTTTTGGCAGGCCATAGTGTACAAAGAACTTCTCAACTAGTAGTTTTGCCACTGTAACAGCTTTCTGATCGTGAGCGGAAAATGCTTGAGCATATCTGGTATAGTGGTCTGTCACCACCAGCACATTACTGATCCCTCCTTCATCCGGTTCAATGCACGGAAAATCTATACAGACCAGTTCCATGGGCCCACTGCTCTCCATCTGACGCAATGAGGCAGCTCTGGTCAGCAGAGTCTTTGTCTGAATGCAACAAAGACATTTACGACAATAATCCTCAACATCTTGCATCATGCATGGCCAGTAGAACCTGTCTCGTACCAGACCCATAGTTCTGTCATAACCAAGATGACCATGTTCATCATGCAATGACAAGAGTACTACTTCTCTATACTTCTGAGGAAGCAACAATTGCCACTTTTCACTGCTGTGTGCACTAGGAGATCTCCTATACACTAGTCCGTTCTGTATCTGGAGTCTGTCCCATTATTTGGCAAAAAGTCTTGCAAGAGGATGATTATCCATGTGAAACATATTAACTTGTCTCTTCTCTAAAGCAGCTACCACCAGCTGACCTAAGGGGTCTACTTTTTGATCTCTCCTGAGGTCACTGTTACTCAAAGCTGGTAACGATGAAGCCTGTAAATTGACCAGATTACAGTAAGCTTGGGGTACGCTGAACGCAGATAGATCCAACTTCTGGGCCCAACATTCAGTGTGTTGATAGCAGGTTGCAGTATGACACATAGCTCTCACCCCTGGTGCTGGAATTTCCACCCACTCATCTAAGGGGTGTAAATCTCCCTGAGGTCTTCTGGACAGACAATCAGCATCTCCATTTTCGTGTCCTGAGTGATATTTCAAACTGAAATTATAGTTGCATAGAGCTGCCATCCATCTGTGACCAGTAGCATCTAACTTTGCAGTGGTCTGGATGTATGTCAGAGGATTGTTGTCAGTCTGCACTTCAAATTCAGCCCCATAGAGATAGCCATGCAGCTTGTCCACTACCACCCACTTTAAGGCAAGGAATTCAAACTTGTGTGCAGGGTAGTTTCTTTCTGTGGTGGATAACCTCTGATTGATAAAAGCCACAGGTCTCAGCTTCTTGTCATACTCCTGGTAAAGGACTCCTCCTAAGCCATCCCTGCTAGCATCCACATGTAAAGTGTATGGCTTTGTTGAGTCAGCATATGCCAGCACAGGGGCATGTGTGAGGCAATACTTAAGCTGTTCAAATGACTCTTCGCACTCAGGAGCCCAACGACCCTCGATAAGTTCTTTAGTACCTCTTAGTCCCTTAGGCTTTTTCAAAAAGATATCTTCATCTGCTTCATCTGCTTTCTCATCATTTTGGAGCAAATGGTTGAGGGGTCTTGCTATCTTTGAAAATCCTTCTGCAAACCTTCTGTAGTAACTGCAGAACCTCAGGAAAGATCATAGCTCTGTCATAGTTTTGGGTCTGGGCCAAGATGTCACTGCTTCACCTTTGCTGGGATCTGTGGATATTCCATTTGCAGACACTACATATCCCACATATGTCACTGAAGGTTGGAAGAATTTGCATTTGTCCAATGACAACTTCAGGCCTTCCTTCTCAATCCTGTCCAATACCTTCATCAGTCTTTCTTCATGCTCCTCTAGCGCCCTCCCAAAAACAATGATGTCATCCAGGTAGACTAAGACTTCCAGGAGATGCATGTATCCAACTGTTCTTTCCATGATTCTCTGGAAAATTGCCAGTGCATTTGATAAACCTTGAGGTAGGCGATCAAACTCAAAAAATCCCAAAGGGGTGATGAAGGCAGTCTTCTCTTTATCTTCTGGATGCATAGGGATTTGATAGTATCCACTCCTTAGGTCTAGCACACTGAATCACTTACTGCCCACCAGGCAATTTAAAGCATCTTCAATCCAGGGGGTTGTGTACTGGTCTGGAATGGTTCGCTGATTTAGAATATGATAGTCAACACACATGCGAATGGACCCATCCTTTTTCCTGACAATGACAATGGGAGAGGCATATGGACTTCTTGATTCTTGAATTATCCCTGCAGCTTTTACTTCTTCCAAATGTTTTCTTAAGTCCTCCAGGTCTCCTGTAGCTACTCTTCTGGAATGTTCCCTGAAAGGCCGGTCCACTTTTACTCTTATTCTGTGTTCTGCACTTTTTGCACAGCCCACATCTAGTTCACTAGTAGAAAAACAATTTTTCTTTTTCATTAATAGCTCTTTAACTCTGGTTAGTCCCTCAGGGGGCAAGAGACCACCTCTTATATCAATATCTTCCACCTTCAGCTTGTTGGGTCTGCTCTCATTCCTTGTCAACACAGAAGCAGGTAAGGGAGTGGCAGCATAAACATTTCCCAAACGCACTTGTGAATGCAGGACAATGAGAGTACTTCCTTTATTTTTTAACCCCACAGGCAACATGTCATAAGGATGCTTTAACTTGTCCGTAGGCCAAACTTCTGGGACTACTTCCAGCCCTGTCTGGATCCATTTCCATCATGAGATGAAAGGAAACTGCTTCTCCACACATCCTCACTTTGGCTCTCAAGCAGGTGACCTGACCAGGATGAATTATATGCTCTTTCCCAGACAGGTTCCACACATGACCAATTTCATCTTTCTTACTATCCTTCTCCCTTTGAAGGGCACAGGAAACTGATCTCAGGAGAGGATGTAGTGTTGGGCGTTCCTGGGTCAAGTAAGGCATTAGCATTCTTCTGACGAGGTCAGTATTTGTCCCCACTAAAATAGATGCTGAATCCTTTCCTTTTGGCCTGGGGTACACAACAGTGAGTGTTTCAAAAACTTCTGTTGACCCAACAACTGAAATGGAAAATTCTAACTTGATTGACACATAACCATCATAAGGAAACTTTGTGTCACTTAGCCCCCAGATCTTCATATCCTCTAACTTTCAAGTGGCAAATGCTTTAAGTATTTTTGGTAGATGTCTCTGTACAGAATGGTGATTTGTGCACCAGTATCCAACAGTGCTTTACTATACACCCCTTCTATTTTTACTGACATGACAGGGGATGGTCCCATTGAGTAGTTTCTGTTTCTGGTGCTGTTCAGCTGTACGGCAGTCAGCATGTGGTTGAGGTACCACCGGTTGACCTCGCCATTTTAACGGCTAAGACTCTTGCTTAGTAATGCTTTGCAGTCTCAAATGCTGAGATTTTGGCTGAGATGGCTTTCCAATTTGGTTGTTCACCTCAGATGAGCTAGAAGTGTGCATAGTAGGTAGTTTCTCTCCCCTATTACAAAGGTTTGTGTGGAAAAAAGATCCAGGATGCTGTCTCTTGATGTTAGATTTTATGGAGCTCTTTGTAACTGGGCATTCAGCTGGCTCCTTTACTGAGGCCCTTTGAAGTTTCCCTGCATTGCACTAGCCAATGAAAGTTTGTTCACTTTTTTCAAGTTCTCTGCATTAGGACACTGTCGTTTTATATGTCCTGCATCCCCACAGTGAAAACAAAACCAGTAGGAACTCTGAACATTGGCTGATTTGGTTCTTCCCTGAGTCCTTTTGTGGAGGTTCTAGCTGATGTATTTATCCCTTCAGCTAAAGTTACCATGGCTTTCTGCAATTCTGCAACTGTCTTGGTGACTTGAGCTATGGCGTCGGTCAGGGAAGACATGTGCATCTGCAACTGTGACATCTCTACATTGTGGACACTCTGGGCCACGACTCCTGTTTGTGTAGTGAGCATGGCTATAGGCTCCTGCTGATGTTCACTCACTGTTTTAGTTGCTGTTGAACACTGAGATTTGCCTTCCAACAGGGCTTTCCTCACCTCTTTAACCAACTGAGAATAAGTTAGAGTCTCTTCCCTATTTCTCATCCTCATTTTCCACACAATGGGGTCCATAGCTTGAGCTCCCTGTAAAAGTTTTTTGATCCGTACTTGGTCAGCTACTTTCAGATCTACCCCCTTCTTTAGGATGATCTGGTGGAGCATTTTATCTAATCGCTTAATGTAATCAGATAGTTTCTCACCAACTTCTTGGTATGTATGTGCAAACTGATACAGTAGGTCAGCAGCCCTCTCAGTCATACCAAACACATCCTGCAGTACTCCTAAATAGTTCTTGGCTCTGCAATCTTGCTTACCCATCCTTAGGTTGCGTATGGTATCCACAGCTAATCCTTTTAGACTTTCAGCTATCTGCTGCTTCTTCTGAGATTCTGGGATATTCCACTCCTCTAGGGCTTGTGAAGCCTGATCCATCCAGGATTCAAAATCTTCATCTCCCTGAGGTGTGGGTTGTTTTCCAGAAAAGAAATGCAATTTGTGGTAGCCAAACCAAGCGAATGGCTATGTAGGCTTTAAGCATTTTTCTACAATACTTCCCAAAGCATTCAAAACTTCAGGCCCTATAGTATTTAAGGGCAGTGAAGCTGCAGCTTCTGGCGTAAGGTTCTGACCTAGTTGGATAGCTTCCACATGTATTTTCTCTGTTGCTGAGGTAGTGCACTTCTCAGGGATTACCACACAGACTGCACTCTCACCTGAAATTTGTACACTCGAAGGTATGTGCTCATATACTAAAGGACTTTTCCATTCTAATAAGGCCAATGTGCTCTGCTCAGCAGGACCCATAGTGCTGTCTGATAAAAATCCACACCCTACAACTGGTAAAGATCCTGTGACTTGATGTATTTGCATGTGACCCCTGGCAACACCAGAACTAATCACTCCCACATAACAGCTAGCATGTACGGCTGATGCAAACAGCCAAATAAACACATATGGAGAATAGCAAAAAAGGCCAGCACAACAAGAATGCAAATAAAATACCAAAGATTGTTCCATCACAATTCAGACCGGTTTGGCATCTAGCCTTCATCAGTGATAGCAAATAGAAATAACCAAATGCTTTAAATACCATCAGTGCCAAAACATTTCCTGTGATATCACTTCCCCACATAATGAAATACAATAAAATATTTTATATTTTTATGTATTTATTTTGAATTACTAAATTACATTTTATCATTGAGACCAGGTGCAAAGAGTCCCCACAATTTTATAATCCATTTTTTCCATGTAATTTAAAATTGAGTGCTACCCCATTTTAAATTGTCTATTTCCCATAACTTTATCAATCACTATAAATGTAAAATATAAAAATCTGACCCGTATTCTTGCTGGTGAATTGTTTGGTCTTGTACATATGTTTACAAAAACTACAGTGTCCACAGGGATAAGAACTTGCTAACCCCCAGCATTACATGAACATGCCAATTGACCCCACCCCTAATTTCAAACAAAAGATAGATTCTTTTTTAGAGAAAGCGGTGGAGAATGGTATTATTAGTGAAGCAGTTAGACAACACCTTATGGTAAAGGAGCCTGGCAAACAATATTTATATCTTTTGCCCAAAATTCATAAAGACTTGAATCAGCCTCCTGGCAGACCCATTGTTTCGGGAATTGGATCTCTCATGGAACCTTTATCAGTGTTTCTGACCCAGTACTTACAACCTTTGCTGTCATATGTTATGGCCAGAATTAAGGATACAACGGAATTTTTGCAGATGGTGCCTGAATCACAATTAGAGCCCAACTGGTTGATGTGTACTTTGGATGTAAAGTCCCTTTATACCAGCATTCCACATTGGGTGGGTTTACAAGCCTTGGAATACTGGCTAAATAGGGTAGAACTTTATTCTCCAGGATTTAATATGTTGCTTATATGTTTGGCTGAACACGTCCTGACTAAGAATGTCTTCTACTTTTTTCGGAGAATGTTATTGGCAAACCCAAGGTACAGCTATGGGGGCATCTTTTGCCCCCATATATGCCAACCTTTTTATGGGTTTTATAGAAGAACAAATCATTTATAATGATTCCCATAACATTTTCCAACCAGAAATCGATATATGGAGGTGATTTTTGGACGATTTCTGGTTGGTATGGAGAGGGGATATTGATTATCTTATGGAGTTCATTGATTATATTAATGAGAATAAGTGGAGTATTGAATTTACCCTAACCTATAATCAGGTAGAAATTAACTATTTGGACCTTAAGGTTTTGCACCAGCAAGATCACACATTGCGTACACTAGTCTATAAGAAATATCCACAATATAACAATTTGTTATATGCGTCCGGCCTCCATCCCAGCCATACTATCCGAAATATTCCAAAATCTCAGTTTTTGAGAATAAGAAGGATTTGTTCATCTGATGTAGACTTCAATACTGTAAAACAAGATCTTATGGGTAGATTTCTGGATAGGGGATATAGACAGGGGTACGTGTTCAAAGCCAGTGAATGGGCTACTAATCAGCATAGATCTGATTTATTACAATACAAATCTCAAGTTAACCAGGGTGGGCTAGACACTATTAGGTTGGTTACTATATATGGTAGAAATATACGTTTGTTAAGGGATGTGATTCAGAAACACTGGAGCATACTTACAACCAATGATAAATTAGGTTCATTTTTGCCTGAGAGATGTCAATTCTCTTTTCGTAGAGGGAAAACGTTGGGTTGATATTTTGCTCACTATAAACAAATAATGAACAAAAGTGATCATATTGGTCATCAAATAACTATCACTGGGGAAAAACTTATTGGTTCTTATCCCCGTGGACACTGTAGTTTTTGTAAACGTATGTACAAGACCAAACAGTTCACCAGCAAGAATACGGGTCAGATTTTTGATATGCATTTTTATGCCAATTGTGGGTCAGATTGGGTGGTGTACATGGCTAGTTGCACCTGTTCTGCCTTCTATGTGGGGCAGACCTCCAAGCCATTATAATGTTGGAGCATTTTAGTGACATACGCAATAAAAAAATCACAAATGCACTTTACAGGCACTGCCAACTTCACAGTTCTGAAAATTTTACATTTACAGTGATTGATAAAGTTATGGGAAATAGACAATTTAAAACAGGGTGGCACTCAATTTTGAATTACAAGGAAAGAAAATGGATTAAAAAAATGGGGGGACTCTTTGCACAGGGTCTCAATTATAAAATGTAATTTAGTAATCCAAAATAAACATATAAAAAATATAAAATATTTTATTGTATTCCATTATGTGGGGAAGTGATGTCACAGGAAATGTTTTGGCACTGATGGTATTTAAAGCATTTGGTTATTTCTATTTGCTATCACTGATGAAGACTAGATGCTGAAACTGGTCTGAATTGTGATGGAATAAACTTTGGTATTTTACTTGCGTCCTTGTGGTGCTGGCCTTTCTTGTTAAATACCAGAACTAAGCAGTGCTCTCACTGAGCATTGTGCTGTTTGCACCAATTAGCATCTACGTCTGGGTTCATATTTCTGCTAGATTTGCTTTCCACATGTACAGAAGGATAGGGTGGAGTCCAAGGCAAGACAGGCAATCCTGGACAAGCCCCCAAATGTAGTGCACCCGCAGGTGTAGCTGAAGAGATATGGGTTCCTTCCTATCTGACTCTGGTGACACCCCTATTAGGCCCAATACACCAAGGTGGCAAGAATAACAGATTTTTTTTTCTAGGTGACACATCTAGTTTAAAAAAGCAATAGCACATCCACAAACAAATTATTTTGACAGTGCACCAGTTAGCAATAAGGCAAGGTGAGATATGCATGCAATGAAACCATACATCTGTCCTCTTCCCCAGAATTCAGTAGGAAAGGTCTTGACATTCAAACATGCATAAAGAAGGCAGTATCACTGAGCAGTAAAGCTTTATAATGCAGCAATACAAACACAGGAGAAAAAAAATGCAATATCATAGGTTCATAGGTTCATAGGTTCATAGGTTTATACTAGGCTATCTGCCCTAAGGCATTTATAAGCCTAGCCCAAACTTTTGTGGCTTACGCCACCCCTTATATGAAAAAATACTGTGCCCATTAGTTTGTTGTGCCTCTGTCCAGCAGTGACACAGATATGATTCCCGGGGTAAACCTATGATCTCCCATCCACAGGTCTAGATTTCTCTTGAACAGAGTCAGCGAGGTGCTCTGCCTCACATGGACCGGGATTTTATTCCACAGCATAGGGAGTCTCTGAGTGATAAATCTATCCCTCCAGCACATCCTATTTATAGCCGTGCTAAGGTTTAAGTCGCTTGCTCTAGTGGTTTTGGTGGATTTGGATTTTTTGAGGTGGAGCATGTCCATTAATTCCGGGTTGGACATGGCCTTGTATGTCAGGCACATGTCACCTCTGAGCAGACGGTATGCGACTGAATAGAGCTGGAGTTTCTTCAATCTGGCAGCATATGACAGATTTTGGAGTCCCTTTATCCTTTTGGTGAGGAACTTTTGGGGTCTCTCCAATTGCTGCAGATGTCGGGTGAGATACATCCCGAATGGGGCATTGTACTCGATCATTGGTCTGATAAGTGAAGAGTACAGTGGAACAATGACCTCACTAGATCTGGATGTGAATCCCTTCATGATCAGGTGGGCAATGTAGAAGGTCTTTCTAACCACTTTAGCAAGTCATTAGGTAATAACAGAGTTATAATACAGCAATACAGATATGAGAAAATGCAATGTTATTGAGCAGCAAACGTCTTGAAGACAATAGTACTAACACAAGCAAAATGCAATGTCATTGAACAATGAAGATTTATAATACAATACAAATATGAGAAAATGCAATGTCATTGAGCAGTACTAACACCCTCAACCCTCTTGATCAATTCTAAAAAGACCAACTATGAAACACTCTATTCTACCCTGTTCACTGGCCAATGATTACTTACAGTCTTGCAGCTGGCATGATGGGACCCAAGTTGTAGCTCATATGGATCCTTGTTATTTGTAATCCACAAAGCTTTTAGTGGGGAGAAATCCACAATCTTATAAAAATATAAAATGAAGGCCAAAGCCTCTCACCATTCCATCCAGAATATCCTAGTGACCATGGGCACCATGGTTCCTCTGATGAGAAAAGTAACAAAATCACCTGCCAGAACTCTGGTAATCATCTATGGCTTCTCTGCTCTAGGCCCAAAGGAACTACTTTCTTGCTGAATCATATGCAGGCGAGTAACTACTGGTTTCAGACTTCTTTCCTGATTCCACAAAATACCATCATCCAGGATTCAGCAAAAGACAGACACAATCTGCCACTTCACTTCCCTGTCCCCAAAGCACTAGAAAGAAAGTCCAGTCATGCTGCAAGGCTCTTTTTCCCTTCAGCTCCCTATTTCGGTCTTCCCTCCTTCAGCTAGTGTTCCAGTCTCTTCTTTCACTTTCAAAATTGTCTTTTATATTCCTGAAAAGAGCTCCACCTTGTGATGTAATGAAAAACTACAGTCTATTATCTCTACAATGAAATACAGTGGGAGTAACACATACATTATGAAAACTACTGGGGAACAATAATTTATGCTACACATTTAGTGAAACTGCACATTCTCCCTTGATTACGTGTGTGTGTGTGTGTGTGTGTGTGTGTGTGTGTGTGTGTGTGTGTGTGTGTGTGTGTGTGTGTATGTATATATATATATATATATATATATATATATATATATATATAAAATATATATATTTTTATATATATATATATATATATATATATATATCTATATATATATATATATATATCTATATATATATATATATATATATATATATATATATACATATCTATATATATATATATAGGTTTACATGTAAATGGTCGACTGCATGATAGTCGCACGTAATAATATCGAATGCATAATCATAAGAGGGAGAAATTCCGAACGTAACAATACTGAACTGCAAATAAATGACTATACCCATGCATTCGATATTCAGTAGTCCGACATTATGTATGTGAACTGATGTCATTCGCACACCTATCTTAAAGGCGTTCCCCGTGCTCCAAACAGGAGTAGGAAAAAATCCTCGGTTCCGCCACAGCTGTAAAAATGTTGAAAACAAACATTAATCTTCAGTAAAAACAACAAAAACATGAGCACAGTAAAATTCCCTGATAAGCGCTTTCAGCTTACTAGCCTTCATCAGATCATATGTCTTAGCTATGCTCACCCTGAATTAAAAGACAGAATAAACCAATCAATGTTCCAGATACATAGTCATAACCAATGAAAACTCATTAGTTTGCATACAGCATATCTCCTGTGTCTTGCTGTGAGCCAATCATTACTGTATCTTAAGGTATCAAATCTCTGGTATCCTAGTGGCAGAACTATCCAATAGCAACAACGTTAATGATTTGCATACAGCATAAATCCTGCTTCTTGTTATAGCCAATCATAGTTATGCCTTCAAATATCCAATCTACAATTTTATTGTCCTGTAGCTATCCAATAGCATCGAAGGGACTGAATTCCTTTTGGTTGCCAGAACATATTGTTATTCCGTTCAACACTATGCAGTACTTCACAGAAGTAGCACATATGATACAGTTTTATAAGTGCAGGAGCATTGGCGCTCTTGCATATAAATTCCTATTATGTGCATATTACACAGTATAGCGAATTAATACATGTACCCATGTGGTTTTCAGAGTAACATACTCTATGCTTCCTGAAGTATTCTTAGCTATTTACTCCTTGTTCTATAGAAAATACTGCCTGGTCACAGATTCAGCATTTTATATATATATATATATATATATATATATATATATATATATATATATATATGTGTGTGTGTGTGTGTGTGTGTGCGTATGTTAGAGTGTGTTATTCATTTTATATCACACATCAAGCATGAAGCAAAAATAAAGAACATCAGTCATGGTTCACATCTGATAGGGTCTTCTGATCATATGTAGTGGAGCAAAAGGTAGCTCACTTGTCTTTGATAAAAACACTGTGTGTTCTACTCCCACATGTAGTGGAAGGATTGCTGATACTGTAGTGTACCATAAGAAGGGTATGGGACTTCTGAATGTGTCATCCTTTTGATGAGCTGTTAAATCTGCTTGAGTTTATGACAACTTAGATGGATGTAAAAATTCCATAGCAGCTATCAAAAAGAGGAAGGATACACTATTCTAATTTGTTGTGGACTTATGTAAATATTTCCTTTTTTGTTCCTTATTTGATCTGTACAATTTTAATATTTTTAAAAGTTAATAAAAATTATTAAAAAAAGAGTAAGGCCACATATGTGTTCACAACATACAGCATAGATGGTGAGCAAAATATAGACATTTAACAGTTATAAATAGTACATAGTTAAATGAAATTATACATATAATAATAAAAAAGAAAAGGAAAAAACACAAGGTCAAGTAGCATTCCCTCACTATTTCTTCCACAAGCATTTCTTCAGCTTTGCCATTATTAAAAAAAAATCATACAGTTTGTTGTATAATAGTTCATTACAGTGAGTTAAATACAATATCCAAGATGACTCGTTATTATTTTACCATAAACATCCATCATGTGATCATTCAAATTGCCATAGAAAATATATAATAGATGATGCATTGTAACTGAGAAAATTTCAATAAGCTTATAGACACCTTACACTTCAGTGGCGAGCAAATGAGATTGTGCAGAAAATAAGAAAAAAAATGTAAAAAGACAATTTTATGGGAAATATGAATTTTAGCATTATAGTGGGTAGCATGCAGAACCAAAACAATAACAGGTAACACTGGTAGCTAAGGAGATAGGCTCTGGTGTAGTGGCATAACAAGGGACTAAGGCAGTGGGGTATGCAAATTAGCTAAATTTATTGAATAGCAAAATGGGAGACCATGTCCGCCTGCACCTAACTGTGTAGGAGCTATAATGCTGTAGTATAAGCAGGAGAAGCAACTGACATGAAAAGGGGGGTGTCATGCTTGGTGTAAGCACATTGGAACTCCGCTGCCTCTATTTGTGCTTAGCTAAGCACAGCTAAGCAAGGGGGTGTGTCTGAGCTAGTTTAAGAAATGCTGAGCGTGTTCGAGTTTACTATAGCTGAAGGGGTTTGTGCGGCATGCTGTGGGGTTTAAACACAATGGAAATAATTAAAAAAAAAAAAACAGGAACCAGCAGAAGTGTTTACATTTGAGCAGTGGGAGTGTGTGGCTCGCCATAGGGCTTAGAAGGAGTGGAAATGGGAAGAAAAAAACAGGGAATAGCAGAATAAAGGCACTCAAGTAAGAATAATATAGCTGGCAGGTGGAATGCATCATAGTCAGCCAATCACACAGGCAGCATTTGCAGCACACCAGTATAAAGTATGCAAATACTTTTCAGTCTGTTTTTTCCCAAAAACTCGGCACCGTTGGTGTACACACTCGAGAGAATTTTACCTGACAAAATGTTAGAAACTGCTGTCACTTTGATACATCAGTATGTGCTAGAGGCTGAGGGCAGTGAGGAAGATAATGCTGACAACCATCCTAGACTGAGAAGGAGGAGAAGAGTGTTCAGACCCAGGGTAACTTACCAGGGGCTACATTATCTGGAGATACAAAGCACTACAGGGTGGACAGGGACTTACTTCAGCAACTCTGCAAGCTGTGTCGGCCTCACCTCAGACCCAGAGCCAACAGAGAGGAACCCATCCCAGTTGAAACCAAGGTATGTATAGCCTTAAGAATACTAGCTGCAGGTACCTTCCAAAGGCCTACTGGGGACATCATGGGGGTCTCACAGACATCTGCATCCAGGGTACTCCACCAGTTCCTGGATGTCATGCAAACACATGCTGGTGAGCACATATATTTCCCCAGCACACCTGAGGAGAGGACAAGCATTATGCATCTCTTCACCATGTAGCAGACTACTCGAGGCACAAGGTGCCATAGACTGCATGCACATCCACATGAAGGCACCACCCGGTGAAGAGGGTAGAGTCTATGTCAACCACAAGGGCTATCACTCCATCAACTGCCAGGTCGTGTGCAATCCTAGGGCATTATCCTGAATGTGTGTGCTGGTAGCCCGGGTAGTTATCACAACTCCCATATCTGGCATGCCTCACAGCTGTACCAGGCATTTGTCAGGGGGGACATCCGATATGGCCATCTGGTGGGAGATGCTGACTATGCACTGGAGCCATGGATGATAACACCCATTACAAATGGAAGAATGCCATAATGAGGCACATGCACAAACCAGGAACATTATAGAGCATGTTTTTGGGATGCTCAATTCATGGTTCCACTGCCTTGACGTATCTGGGAGAGCCCAGCAGTACTCTCCAGCCACATGTGCACACATGTTCATAGTATGTGCCATGCTACACAATATGATCCTGTGGAAACAGCTGCAGCAGGAACATCAATCACAGGAAAGGCCCACACAGCCCCCACCATTGCCAAGGCCCCCACAGGTATAGGGGGACTCAGAGGAGGAACCCCCTGAGCCTGCTCCTCTAGGCAGATGGAGGCATGCCTAGTATGCCCATGCCTTGGCAAAGAGGAAACTCACAGCACACACTCTGACACTGTAAGGACCCTGGGACTGACACTTCTCTCTCTGACTTGCACACACAGAAAAATAGATGCCACACGCATCACACTACCTCTGTCTTAACATGTATAGGCTGTGTACTGCATGCATCTGACAGAGCCAGCCCTCAAGCACCATCCTCACAACTGCTGCAGGCACAAGGTAAGTCAGTCTTCTTAACAATAAATGAATGGACTGATACATTGTGATAGCATAGCTATGGTATCGCTGCATGCATGCAAGAGTTGGGGTGGCCTACCGGGATAGCAGCAGACAACTAACAGCTATGTGGGACAACAGGAAATGTCTGTCCAATACTGGCTTCCGCAGAGAATGCAGTAGTCCCATAGGCGACAAATCTCACTGCAGTACATGTGGGGGGCTATCAAACTGCGGGGGTCATAGGTCACATGCATGGATGTCAATGTGAGGGTCCCATACTCACCCCTCAGCCTCACCCAGCAAATAGCCATAAAAAACATAATGAAATATCTGGCAGAGACCCACAAATGGGGTAAATAATGAAATATGCACATACAGACCTACTCAGTGATATCACAGCAGGTCTTGCAGTAGCAGTAAGGCTCTGAAGGGTGAGAGGTCTAAAACCCAAATGTCTGCCATTACAATCTAACCTGTGGTCTTTAGTGACATGCCTGTAGTCTCCAAGACAGGCACACTACTATGCTAAATGGAACCAAAATGTAAAAGGAACATCAGCACATTCTGTGCAAATGTGGACAGCTGACAGGTGTGCCCCCTCCAACACACACACACACACACACACACACACACACACGTTCCCATAGAAATACAGTAACAGTAATGTTTTAGGGTATAAGCAGCAGAGCACACATTCCCAGGGCTGTCCCAATCAACTTGATAACTTGTTGCATGTCCACAATATGCAGGGGTCAATGTGCTATGTATATGTGTGGTCAATACTGTCAGTATGCTGCCTGCACTTACTCCTGGCTGTGTCTTAGTGGCCTAGGTACAGTACTGCGGTTGACAGGGTCCATGTTCCAAGAAAAAAGTGCCAATTATTCTACATGTCAAATACAGCTATGGTAGGAGTTGTACACACTGTCCAGACATCTATATCTGTTACTGCAGGAAAGCTGGACAAGTCAGGAACAGGGGGTCACACATATGGACAGTACACAGCTCAGAGTAACCTACACAGTGCCTAGCATACCCCTCAACTGTACAGACATCTTGCAAAATGTCCAGAGGTTTGCATCTTATTTATGGTCTCTTTATCATGAAATCATGGTTGTCTGGCAAATCATTGGCAAATCACAAAAGAATAAAGTCAGAAAATGACAGATTGTAGTTTCAGACATCATGCCCTTTAGGAAAATGCATGCTAATGCAAAACCTGTTATTGCATCACCTTTCTAGGTTTGTAAGGCCAATAATTAACAATGGTCCCTATATATAGGCCTTTGTCCCCAAATTACTTATGGTTTTCTCCAGATATCTGGCTCTAAATAGTGGGAAGATATGGTGTATAGTAGGACAGCAGGTACCTGAAGGTCAGTATACTGCCAGGTCATAAAAAGCTGCCAACTTACTGTGTCAGCAATGACAACACATCACTGGCCAACATCCATACCCCTGAAATGACAGGTTGTCACAGAAGGAACAAAAGTATGCCTTGTATATCTGTACTGCTTGTCCTAACATTGCATTTGCCTGCTAACTATTTACAAAACAAGAAAGGGTCTTGTCAAAACATCAGTGGCAGACAGTGGGGAAGCAGATGTCATACCCATAAGAGAAAGCAAGCAAATACCAAACTGGTCTCTCAACTGTCTATGTTTGGCAGAACCGTATTAACACCCTGTCCCATGTGTGTGCCTTTGCCTGACTGACTATATGGGCCTGTCCAGATGTCAGTCTGTGACAGTTTGACAGATAGGCCAACATGTAGCCTCATAACATATAGCAGCACAAACCATCTGAGGACTACAGCAAATGTAGTGGTGCAATGATGGACACCTGCCAAATAGGTATGCTCAGCAGTGTGTAGTCCATAACCATGTGTGTGATGTTATGGCATTTACCATGTTCACATTAGAATTACAAATACATAACAGCAGCCTCTGTGGGCAAAGCCTGTGACTGAACTACAGAAGGACAAAGAGACACACAGAAGGGGAACCACTGGCCAGACAAATGTAGAATGTGCGCACCAGAACAAATTGTGCAGTAACACAGGTGCCATGCAGTGTATGGAGTCAGTAAACATCATCTGCAAATACACAACACACACCCATGTAAGTGGAGGTCCACAACAAAACAAAAACCCAAGCAAAGGACACCTCAGAGGCAAATATAGATGAGAACTCCACAGACCTACACACCACAGACCATGCAGACTCCACACACCAGGGTCTTGCAAACACTAAGGCCTTACCTCAAACCCCAAACACCTGCCCAGCACAGATAGGCTAACACCTCTGTCTCTCTACCCCATTCCATACAGACTCTGCTAAGGTGACCCCTGTCTGTCATACAAAGCAATCCAGACCCTGCCCTTGATGGGACTGTTGCACATCTTGGAGTCAAGGCTCACTCGATCAACCCATTGGCACATCATCAACCTGGTCTGTGATATCAGTATAGCTTATTGGTATAACAGATATGTGTCCCACACACTCCCACATATGTTGAATATGTTCCCTGTCCATATTAAGCCAAGTGCCTCAATATCCCAAATGATGTCCTCCCTGAATAAGTGCACTGGAAACACAAAATACAGTCCTGTAATTCCACCTGTATTCCTGCTGGACAAGGGCTCTGTGTGCTGACATGTCTCATCATGGGCTACACTCACATCCGTATGGGTTATAAAGGCTTCAGGCTCAATACCCTACTAATGTAATATCAACTTATCAATCTATATAAAACTATCTGTCAGTGGTTCACCACATTACTCTGTATTGCTCTGCCACTGACATGCCTGGAAGTCACACAGTCCTATGTGGAATAAACTACACATATAATGGACATTTCTGCACAGTAGAATGCATTCTGTACCCACACCCATACCTCTCAAACTCTGACAGCAAGATATCTGGACAAGGTCTTAAATAAAAGTTAGACAAAGGCCCAATGATAGGCAGATGTTGTAAATATTGATCTTACAAACTGAGAAAGTTGGTAGAAAAACACGTTTTGCATTAACAGAAATTTTCTGAAGGTTATGAAGACTGAAACACTAATGTCTGCCATTATTTTGTAATGTCAGTCTTAATTATTTGCAACTAACTTGTCATAAAAACACAAGTTTATGTAAACTGGATGAAACCTTTAGACAAACACCGGGACAAGCCACCAAAAACTACAGTTGAGAGGTATGGAATAGAATATGACTTTTCAGGTAAGAAGAATACCACACAAGCAGGAGATTCCCCAGCCAGTATATCACCAAGTTGCTGGACTGTTTACACAGATTCATCAGTCAAATGGCTGTAGCCACACCTCTCAACTAGCCTGTTTGGGCAAGAATGTCTATAGTTGGGCCCATAATATTGGTCTTTGCATCATACATCTTGTATTCTTCTGGTAAAGCACTGCGATGATCTGAGAATGTCTGTCACTAGGTAATGACACAATACATTCCAGCGTCAGACTTCAGACATGTCAGAAACTGCCTGCTAAAACAAATCCTGTACCTCTAGCAACGTCCTGTTTACTGTTTAGAGGTATGGCTGTAGCACACAAAACCCTGAACCAGAGTACAACTATCTCTGGAATGAAGTCCCACTCTTACTA